>NC_079524.1:14517286-14749786 GCF_003711565.1 Takifugu flavidus
ATCTGGCAAAATTGTCTATACAGGCACAGCATTCCACACTATTTTCTTACCTTGTTCCCCAATGGCGGAACGATCTCCCAAGGTGCAACATTGTCTTGCTTCAAAAAGCTCATGAGGCCACAGCTCTTCTGATAGCAACTGTTCTTTCTGAGCACTCATCTTTCTTTTCCTATTTCTACTCTCCTCTCCAGTTTATATCCCTATTCACTCCCTATCCATACCTCTGCACTGTTAGTTGGTAGTAGCACCTGTAGTAGGTATTTTGGGACTGTAATGTAGTATTTCAATTCACTTTTGTTTTCAATTGCACAGTGGCTTGATTGTGTCTCTTACCAGAAGCCAATTTGGAAAAAAGTGGCTGCTAAATGAAATGTAAGAAAAGTAAAGATGCAGGTAACCCAGGACTCTTCCTCAGGGCCATATCCATTGCAGTCAACCAGGTATTGCAGGCTCTGGCCTCAATGCCAGACATCCATGAGGTGGTGAAAAGTAAAAGCTGGGTGGCCATCAATGAGACAGGACAGCTTTGGGGGTTCGGTAGAATGGATCATGTTAGAAGGTAGTTTAACAGCTGTTGGATTGATGATCTTCTCAGAGCTTAGAAGAGTCAATGAGGTGAGGAATGTTTCTGGTAGATGAACATACTGTTTATCCTGGTTGATAGGGGCAAGATTCTTGTGTTTAGCAGCCATATACTGATTGGACATGCCCAGTAGGTATAATGTGGTCTGGCATGGAGCAGAAAGCCTCAATGGAGAAAAGGTGAGAGCGGTCATCCAATATTAAAGTTAGTGTAAAATCCAGTTAAAAACCATAGCCCGCATGGCCTGACAAGAGTTCAGTGTCTTGGCTGTCTGGATGAAAGCTAGATTCTCCAGTGGTCCACCACACAATGAATGGCTGTTCTGTTCCTCTAAGTTAATGCCTTGACTCATCCAAGGCCAGATTGATGGCTAACAGCTTCCAGTTGCCCACATGGTAGTTCTGTTATGGGGGAATCAGATGACAGGGGGGAATAAAATCACAGGAGTGCAGCTGTGTATCAGAACTGATAAAGATGAACTGCTACTTCAGGTCAGGCTGGACTAAAACAGGCAAAGGTATGAACAGCAGTTCTAGGTACACAAACATCTCAAAAATAGAACACCTCATTAAAGGAAGCGAGTCTGGTGAGAGGTCAAGCAACCTTACTGAGGTCCGAGATAAAACTTTGATGGAAATTGACAAATACCAGAAAGCGCTACAACTTGTTTCCGAGTCTTAGGTACAGGTCACTTCTTCACCTCCCTGACGATCTCACCCTGAATAACAAAGCCCAAGAAAGAAATGGTAACATCAAATTCTCAGCCTTTACAAACAGCTTCTTTTCCAAGGCAGGGGAGTACCTGTTGGATGTGTGAAAGGTGCTCCTCAGGGGATCTTTTTAAAACGTTGTCTAAATAGACAAAAATGAGTCAGTTCAATAAATCATGATGATAGTAATTTATAAGGACTTGGAAGATGTGTCACTGCCTGCCCTTCTGCTCTTGTGCTGAGGTGGAAAATTCCACTCACTCTGCCACGCCCCTCCTCCACACCCTTCTGATCAGCTTTCATCATTTTCACCTGTTGCTCCCTTTTAGGCCTATTTAAGCCACTGTTGGACAATAATGCCTTGCCAGATTGTTATTGTGTCATGCCTGACTCTCCAGCACTTTGTTTGGTTGGATTTATTAGTTTTGACCCTACCTACCTTGAACTTCTCTTCTCTGTCGATGCCCTGGTAAACCTGACAACCTTCTGTCCCTGCTGAGTTTTTGCCTTGTGGTTATATGGACTTTACCCTCCTGTGGTCTTGTCGTATTTTTTTGCATACCACAGACATTTATTATTAAGCACTTAAAGTGTGAAATAACTGGAAGCATGTATTTTATTCTACTTTCTTTAAAGTAGCCACCCTTTTTTATTTGACCCAAAGTGACCTGACAAACCAGAGTCCAGACCAGGATGCAGAGTTGTAGTCTTACACACCTCTCTGCTGCTTCCATAGAACCCTCTTCCACCAACAATAACATATTTAACACTATAGAGGTAGTCTCTGTTCCACGGTTAAAAGTTCACCAAGCACAGAGCAGGGGAGTGGTCAATCACCATAATCTTATTAAAATTAATAGCAAAGCACAAATTGGAGAAATTAACATCACAATTAAATGTGGACTATTAAATACTAGATCTCTTTTGTGAAAATCTGTTAGTGCAAGACCTGATAGTGGATCATCACATAGATTTATTTTGTCTAACTGAGACCTGGCTTCAGGAGGAGGAGTATGTTGGCTTAAACAAATCTACTCCTCATACCCATCTCAACTATTATATTCCTCGTGTTACTCGTCGAGGAGGGGGAATGGCAGCAATCTATCACTCCAAGATATTAATGAATCCTAAACCAAAACATGGTTCCAGTTCATTTGAAAGCCTGGTTCTTGGCATCACCCATCTGAACTGGAAGGCAGAAAAGCTTGTTTGTAGTTGTATATCGGCCCCCTGCTGGACCACATTCAGAGTTCCTATCTGAATTCTCTGACTTCTTATCTGACTTGGTCCTCAGAACAGATAAAGTCATTATTATTGGATACTTTAACATCCATGTAGATGTTATAAATGACAGTTTAAAAATGGCTTCATTTCATTACTTGAGTCAGTTGGTTTCCTTCAAAAGATAAACCAACCAACTCATAACTTCAACCACACCCTTAATGTAGTTCTGACTTGCAGTGTTGAGGTAGAACATGTCAGTGTTCCCTCAGAACCCACTCCTGTCAGATCATTCTTTGATCACTTTTACATTTATGATTAAGGATTCTTCTATGCTCAGAACAGTCTTACTACAGCAAATTTCTTTCAGGTAATGCTGTTGCCAATTTTAAGGAAGCGATCCCTGTGCTGATCCCAGGACTGTGTGCTTCTCCAGGGGTCAATCATTATAATCTTAGCCCCGCAGAGGTTGATTCTATTGCTGAAGGTGCAGCAACCTCACTGAGAATCACGCTTGATTCAGTTGCCCCCCTGAAAAAGAAAATCATAAATCAGAGGAGGTGTGCTCCCTGGTATAATTCACACATTAGGATCCTCAAGCAGAAAATTCAAAGACTAGAAAGGAAGTGGCATTCTTGTAAAATGGATAGCCACCATTTAGCCTGGAAAGACTCTCTGGTAGTTTACAGAAAGGCCCTCCGTAAGGCTAGAACAGCTTATTTTTCTTCTTTAATTGAAGAAAACAAGAATAACCCCAGATTAGTTTTCAGCACTGTGGCCAAATAAACCAAGAATCAGTGTTTTAGATCCACATATCCCTTCTTCCCTTAGAGGTGAAGACTTCATGAGCTTCTTCACTGATAAAGTTCTAGCTATCAGAATAAAAGCTAACCAGGCCATCCCAACAACTGGACCATCACCAGATGTGCTGATTGTGGGAACATACAGGATCTCCAACGAGCCCTTAAACTCCTTCAGCCCTATATATTGTTCTGAGACGTCATCGCTAATTCAGAAATCCAAGACCACCACGTGTAGGCAGTTCTATCCTGGACCAGATCAATTGTTCTTTAGTGATGTTTAGTTATGTACCCCAGTCCTACAAGGTGGCAGTGATTAAGCCGTTGCTTAAAAAAAACATCACTGGATCCTGACGTATTAGCAAACTATAGGCCGATATCCAACCTTCCTTTTATCTCTAAAGTTCTTGAGAAGGTGGTGGTGACTGAGTTACTGGAGCACCTGCAGAGAAACAGCCTGTTTGAGATGTTTCAGTCAGGCTTTCGAGCTCACCACAGTGCAGAAACAGCACTTATTAAAGTTACTAATAATCTTCTTATACCTTCAGATTATGGACTTGTTTCTGTGCTGGTTCTGCTGGACCTCAGTGCAGCTTTTGATACAGTTAATCACAGCATCCTGTTACAGAGACCGGAACATGTGATTAGCATTAAAGGGACAGCACTAGACTGGTTTAGATATTTCATATTTCACATCATATTTATTAGATAGATACCAGTTTTCTCATGTCCATGGTGTTCCCTCTTCATACAGTAGGGTTAGTTACTTAGACCAATCCTTTTCACCTTGTACATGCTTCCCTTAGAAAACATTATTCGGCAACGTGGAATACATTTTCATTGTTATGCTGATGACACTCAGCTATATTTATGCATGAGGAGAGGATAGGGCAGTTGCAGTGCTTGTTGCCTCTCCTTAGCAGTGGTTTCCTATTGACCAAGAAGGCCTGATTCATGCAGTGTCCTCTTAACAGTTGTTCTAGAGATGTGCCTGCTGCTAGAGCTCTGTGTGGCATTCATCTGGTCTATAATCTGAGCTGCTGTTAACTGGGAATTTCTGAGGCTGGTGACTCGGATGAAGTTATCCTAAACAGCAGAAGTGACTCTTGGTCTTCCTTTCCTGGCTCGGTCCTCATGTGAACCACTTTCAACGTAGCACTTAATGGTTTTTACTGCGCTTGGGGACATAAGGTTTTTGCAATTTTCTGGACTCACTGACCTTCATTTCTTAAAGCAATCGTGGCCACTTATTTCTCTTTACTTAGCTAATTGGTTCTTGCCATAATACGAATTCTAACAGTTGTCCAATAGGGCTGTTGGCTGTGTAACAACCTGACTTCTGCACAACACAAGTGATGGTCCAAATCCCATTAATAAGGCAAGAAATTCCACTAAGTAACCCTGACAAGGGACACCTGTTAACTGAAACCCATTTTAGGTAGCTACCTCATAAAGGTCATTGAGAGAACACAATGGGTTTGCAGTATTATTAAAATAGCAAAGGATGGCTACTTTGATGAATCTAAAATATAAGACTTATTTAAAGTTATTTCATACTTTTTTGTTGAGTAAATAATTCCACATGTTTTTATTCATAATTGTGATGCCTCTGGTGCGACTCTACAATGTAAATAGTCATGACAATAAAGAAAACACACTAAATGAGAAGGTGTGTCCAAACTTTTGGCCTGTACTGTATAACTAAATATGCAAAAATGACCTAGAGGGGTATCAAAGGTAGTCTTTTACTTCTGTTTGTATTTGCTCTAGAAGGTATGCATTTCGCAAAGAATTATCTGAGCTCCTTCCAGAGATTTGAAAGCTGAGCTAAAAAGTGGTGGAGGTTATATGGTTTTACTGATGTCACTTTGATGTCACTGAGGCTCCAACAATCAAAATGTGGTCTCAGAGTTTTGTCTTTCTTCTCCACAAAAAAATAATCCTGCCATCAGTGGCGTGATGTATTTCTCCACAGCATCATTTTACGGCAAGGACAGGTTGTACAGACAGCTCAAGGGAATCGGGGCCCCTGGGAGCAGGTCCGTGGCAAAGTCATAGGGACATGAGGTGGCAAAGAGAAAACTCTACTCTTACTGAACACCTCCTGAAGATCCTGATATTCTATAGGCACATTGGAGAGATTGGGAAGGTGAGTCTCAGCAATTGCACAACAGCTATGCCTGCAAGAGTTAAGGCAGATTTTAATCACAATGCATGACAATGTGCGCTCCAACCCAATATTTTCTACAACTCCTAGTTAATATGACTGTTATGGAGTCCGAGTCAGGTTTAACCCACTATCAGGGGAGTCTGAAGAGATAAGATAAGGAGAAACAAATGATATTCATGGTGTATACTGGAGATTACCAGGGACCCAATTAATCTCTTATGTGTTACCTCTGTGAAGGCTTTGTCATCCAAGGTAGGGGCAGTTATGGTTTGGTCCAAAAGTTCGAGAATAGAGCAGTTGTCTTGCAAGGTCATTATCAATCATTATCTTATTGACCAACAGCTGGTACTGTGATTGGGGCATTTCACTCTGGCTCGTCAGAGGCCAGTTACAGATGATCCACCTCTTTTGGGCAAACTGGGCAGGCAGAAATAAATTGACCACAGTTTACCACAATGCAGGGGCTCACCAGCTCAAATCTTGCAAAGACGCTCCTGTGGCATAGGTTTGGCACATCTAAGTTGCATAGGCCGGTTCAAAAAATAGTCCAAAAATCCACAGAATGTCAACTATGGAACAATAACCCTGCTGGAGTCTAAGAAGTAATTCGAAAGCATTAACGCTGCGCCTTAGGTGGTAAAACAGATTTAAATTTAACCCCCAAAATCACAAAATGACAGTGTGCTGAAATCAACGCTGGAGCTCACAGCCTCTGCCCACACTTAAGCCCTGTCCCTAAGCAGTCAAAAAAAAGGATCAAGGTCCCTTACATGATTGCCTCTTTTTGTAGGGAAACAAACCAGTGCTTCTGCAGGGAATGAACCCATGGACTGGACTGTATTAGAGAGATTGGAGATCTGCTGTGATAGCTCCGCGAGTTGAGCAGTGTAGGTGGCTTTCAAGAAGAACCCAGATAATCTGGTCATGTTGGCTCAGTAGGGCTTCCGGGGAGGACAGGGCATTGTGAGTTGGATCTCTCAGATCCATTATGCCACAAGTTTGTACTGTTAACCTCCCTCTAGATAAGATGTGGAAGTCACAATGCAGAAAATGGTGGAAATAACTTTTGAAGGCTTTTATTACCAAACCTAAAAATTGACAAGGCAGGTGCAGTCAAGGAATAAAAGTTGTAACAGGTCAATGAAAGCAGGTGAACAGATGAGGGAAGGCTGGGCCAGTTGGGACCAGTACGGAATAGTTACCACTAGAGGAAAAATGTCAAACTAAGGGAGCGTGAACCACAGTTTAATACTACAGGACCTTAATGAGCCGATGAGATGCACTTGTGATAGTAGAATGCGTGAGGATCAAAAACAAGGGAGACAGACAAATCAAACAGGGAACACAACAGGCAGGGAAACAAGAAAAAACACAGGCTAATACACAAACTTTCCACATCCTGGCGGATTCTCCGTCTATCGGTAAAGCTGAAAATGATGACTCGTTTCTACTTGTTTACATTGTACATGTAGATTTGTACATTTCATGTATGCCCAGGTGAGATCATGAACATCTGGGGCATTGTGCACAAAAGGTGCGCATGCACAAAAATGTTCCATGCTCACTTTTAGATTTAGAAAAGTGTAAAATGAACATGGAAATGTGCACTGCCAACACCTGGCATGACTGGCAGGTGCACACTTCTAGTGCTTTTGGGCCGTTGGCGACCCTCAGTGGTTATGCTAGGAAAATGTTAATAATGGCAATGTCACATTAGCAAATAATAGATGAACAACTAACACCCCCAGGTGTTTGCAATTACCTGACTGGATATAAAAGAATGGGTGTCATGATGCAGAAACTATCATTATCAACAACAGGAGGGTTTGTGCTATCAGAAGACACTGCCAATGGAGCATTCTGCATAGAAGGTTTACAGACACAGAGAGGTTTTGGCTCAGGATGACACCAGACTCTTCAGCTATGTTAGGTTCCCAAGGGAAATCATTATAAAACTATGCCCAGAGCCGAGGCCACACTTGGATGATGACACGGTCAGGAGATATGTTCTACCTGTGACCATACAGGTGCTGACTACCCTTGGCTTCCTAGACCATTCCAGCGAGAACTGGCCGACCAATTGGGACTGAACCAGGTGATACTGAGTTGAGCAATGGCAGTGGTGTGAGCTAGAATTGTCCAAATGTCAGCTAGATAAATCAAGTTCCATATACACAGCAGTTAAACAGGCCAATATAAAAGCACAATTTGCAATGAGAGGCAGTTTTCCTAATGTATCAGAGATATCGCCGGCACATACAATACTAGAAAGGTACGATCAAAAGATGGAATCATTTATGTAAATGGAAAGCATTTTAATTCCGTGAAAATAAAGATCAGCTGTGATGCGCATTCAATGTCCTTTCCTTGCCTGGTAACGTATTGCGCCACTTCCTGTCTTCTCAATCGTTCGTTGGTTGCATTGTGCACGGGGTGTTGTATTCACATAATATTGAACACTTGGTGTGTTGTATTCACTTTACTTAAAATTTTGAACACTTGGGACATTCTAGTCACCTGATATCAACAGTGAGAAACAACCCATATTAAACAAATACAGGGCTTCGCCGATTATTAGCGTTAGCATGGCCTCACCGTCTGTTTCACCCGGTGTCTTTGTCTGTTCAGCATGTGAAATGTTTAGTTACTCCTCTGCCTCCCTTAGTGAAGGGAGAAGGGTGCAGAAAGTGTAGTTTATTTATGACTATGGAGGCGAGACTTAGCGAGCTTGAGACGCAGTTCCGCAGCTTGGAGTTAGCTGGAGTTGCGTCAGGTAGCCAGGAGAAGCTAGCTGCTGCGGAGCCGCCTAGCATAGCTTCAGCTAGCGGTCCCCCGGCAGCAGCCGAGCAGCCGGCTAGCCAGCACGGCTGGGTGACAGTTCGCAGGAAGCGTAGCCCAAAACAAAGGCCCACGGTGCACCACCAACCGCTTCCCGTGGCTAACCGTTTTTCCCCACTCGGCGACGCACCCGCTGAGAAACTGACCCTGGTAATTGGCGACTCTGTTTTGCGCTACGTGAAGCCGACTCCAGCGACCATAGTCAAGTGCATTCCAGGGGCCAGAGCGGGCGACATAGAAGCAAATTTACGGCTGCTGGCGAGACGTAAACGTAAATTTGGTAAAGTTATTATTCACGTCGGAGCCAACGACACCCGGCTTCGTCAGTCGGAGGTCACCAAAATTAACTTGGAGTCGGTGTGTAACTACGCAAAAACGATGTCAGACTCCGTAGCATTCTCTGGTCCCCTCCCCAATCTGGCCAGCGATGAGATGTTTAGCCGCATGTCATCGCTTCGTTGCTGGTTATCACGGTGGTGCCCTGAAAACCAGGTGGCCTTTATAGATAATTGGAGCACTTTTTGGGGAAAACCTGGTCTGATTAGGAGAGACGGTGTCCATCCCACACGGGATGGTGCGTCTCTCATTTCTAGTAATTTGGCTAATTTTATTAGACCCAACGTGACCTGACAATCCAGGGTCCAGACCAGGATGCAGAGTTGTAGTCTTACACACCTCTCTGCTGCTTCCATAGAACCGTCATCCACCAACAATAATATATTTAACACTATAGAGGTAGTCTCTGTTCCACGGTTAAAAGTTCACCAAGCACAGAGCAGGGGAACGGTCAATCACCATAATCTTATTAAAATTAATACTAAAGCACAAGTTGGAGAAACTAATATCACAATTAAGTGTGGACTGTTAAATATTAAATCTCTTTTGTGTAAATCCATGTTAGTACACGACCTGATAGCGGATCATCACATTGATTTATTTTGTCTTACTGAGACCTGGCTTCAGGAGGAGGAGTATGTTAGCTTAAATGAATCTACTCCTCCTACCCATCTTAATTATCATATTCCACGTGTTACTGGTCGAGGAGGGGGAGTGGCAGCAATCTATCACTCCAAGTTATTAATTAATCATAGACCAAAATATGGCTCCAGTTCATTTGAAAGCCTGACTCTTGGCATCACCCATCTGAACTGGAAGGCAGAAAAGCCACTTCTGTTTGTAGTTGTATATCGGCCCCCTGCTGGGCCACATTCAGAGTTCCTGTCTGAGTTCTCTGATTTCTTATCTGACTTAGAACGGACAAAGTCATTATCATTGGAGACTTTAATATCCATATAGATGTTATAAATGACAGCTTTAGAAATGGCTTCATTTCATTACTTGAATCAGTTGGTTTCCTCCAGCAGATAAACCAACCAACTCATAGCTTCAACCACACCCTAGATCTAGTTCTGACTTATGGTGTTGAAGTAGAACATGTGTCAGTCTTCCCTCACAACCCACTCCTGTCAGACCATTCTTTGATCACTTTTACATTTATGATTAAGGATTCTTCTATGCTCCGAACAAAGTCTTACTATAGCAGATGTCTTTCAGATAATGCTGTAGCTAAGTTTAAGGAAGCGATCCCTGTGCTAATCCCAGGACCACCGTGTGTTTCCCCAGGGATAAATCATTATAATCTTAGCCCTGCTGAGGTTGACTCTATTGCGGAAGGTGCAGCAACCTCACTGAGAATCACGCTTGATTCTGTTGCCCCCCTGAAAAAGAAAATAGTAAATCAGAGGTGTGCCCCCTGGTATAATTCACATATCAGGACCCTCAATCAGAAAGTGTGAAGACTGGAAAGGAAGTGGCATTCTTGTAAAATTGACAGCTATCATGTAGCCTGGAAAGACTGTCTATTAGTTTACAAAAAGGTCCTTTGCAGGGTTAGAACAGCTTATTTTTCTTCTTTAATTGAGGAAAATAAGAGCAACCCCAGGTTTCTTTTCAGCACTGTGGCCAAATTAACTAAGAGTCACAGTGTTTTAGATCCACGTATCCCTTCTTCCCTTAGTGGTGAAGACTTCAGGAGCTTCTTCACTGATAAAGTTCTATCTATCAGAGAGAAAGCTAACCAGGCCATCTCAACAACTGGACCATCACCAGATGTGCTGACTGTGGGAACATACAGGTTCTCCAATGAGCCCTTAAACTCCTTCACCCCTATATATTTTTCTGAGGCGTCATCGCTAATTCAGAAATCCAAGACCACCACGTGTCTTTTAGATCCCATCCCAACACACCTGTTGAAGGATGTTTTACCATTGATAGTCAGTTCTATCCTGGACCAGATCAATGGTTCTTTAGTATCAGGTTATGTACCGCGGTCCTATAAGGTGGCAGTGATTAAGCCATTGCTTAAAAAACCATCACTGGATCCTGGCGTATTAGCAAATTATAGGCCAATATCCAACCTTCCTTTTATCTATAAAGTTCTTGAGAAGGTGGTGGTGACTCAGTTACTGGAGCACCTGCAGAGAAACAGCTTGTTTGAGATGGTTCAGTCAGGCTTTAGAGCTCATCACAGCACAGAAACAGCACTTATTAAAGTTACTAATGATCTTCTCATAGCTTTAGATCATGGACTGGTCTATGCTGGTTCTGCTGGATCTCAGTGCTGCTTTTGATACAGTTGATCACAGCATCCTGTTACATAGACTGGAACATGTGATTGGGATTAAAGGGACAGCACTAGACTGGTTTAGATCATATTTATCTGATAGATACCAGTTTGCTCATGTCCATGGTGTTCCCTCCTCATACAGTAGGGTTAGCCATGGAGTTCCTCAAGGTTCTGTGCTTGGACCAATCCTCTTCACCTTGTACATGCTTCCCTTAGGGAACATTATTCGGCAGCATGGGATACATTTTCATTGTTATGCTGATGACACTCAGCTTTATTTATCCATGAAACCAGAGGAGACAGAGAAGTTAGTGAAGCTCCAGACCTGTCTTAAAGACATAAAGTCCTGGATGTCTTCAAATTTCCTCCTCCTTAACCCAGGAAAAACTGAGGTCATGGTGTTTGGTCCTGAACCTCTCAGGGATAGATTAGATCACATGATCACTCTCGATGGTATCTCATTAACATCTAGTCTCTCTGTGAGGAATCTAGGAGTAACTTTTGAACAAAATCTCTCCTTCAACTCACACATTAGTCTCTAGAAGTTTCTTTTTTCACCTGAGAAACATTGCAAAGATAAGGAAACTACTGATGCAGCATGATGCTGAAAAGTATTGACAAAAGAGATCACATTACTCCTGTACTGGCGTCTCTTCATTGGCTGCCCATAAAATTTAGAATAATTTTTAAAATTCTTCTTTTGACCTACAAGGTTCTCAGAGGCCTCGCTCCATCCTACCTCGAGGAGCTAGTGACACCTTACCAGCCCAATAGACCGCTCTGCTCTCAGAATGCTGGTCTACTTGTGGTTCCCAGAGTTTCTAGGAGTAGAATGGGGGGCCAAGCATTTAGCTACCAGCCCCCCTGCTATGGAACCAGGTCCCTGTCCAGGTACGGGAGGCTGACTCCATTGCTACTTTTAAGATCAGACTTAAAACCTACCTCTTTGAAAAAGCTTATTGTTGTTAATTCTGTAGTTCCAGTTACTATCATAGACAGACAAATTATCATTAGGGGGTCGTCTAATCATTAGGTTAACATCTTAGCTATGCTGTTATAGGCCAAGGCTGCCGGGGTCCAGAGACGTGATCACTTGACAGGCCTCTGTCACCCCACTGGGTCATGGTTTCCTCTCCTCTCCTCTCCTTTCCTCCTCCTCATCAAGCAGACTAGTTATGCTGATACTTGTGTAGTTTTTCTGCTTCTGCCCCCCCCCCCCCCCCCCCTCTATTTATTTACAGATATCGCTGCCTTCGGAGCTGCATGATGACCTCCGGCCCCGCTGACCCGTTGTATAGTGTATTTTTGTCTGTGTTTCTGTGCTCTGTGCCTCTCCTCTCCCTCGCCTCTCCTCGCCTCTCCTCTCCTCTCCTCTCCTCTCCTCTCCTCTCCTCTCCTCTCCTCTCCTCTCCCCCTCCCTCTCCTTCTCCTCCCCTCTCCTCTCCTCTTCCCCCCTCCTTCTCCTTCTCCTTCTCTCCTCTCCTTCTCCCTCTCCTCTCCTTCTCCTCTCTCTTTACCCAGCCGGCCATCAGCAGGAGGTTCCCCTACATGAGCCTGGACCTGCTCAAGGTTTCTTCCTGTTAAAGGGGAGTTTTTCCTTGCCACTGTTGCTTATCTGGGGTTAGGCCCTGGGATTCTGGAAAGCGCCTTGAAACAATTTTGATTGTATAAGACGCTATATAAATAAAGATTGTTTTGATTATGCGCAAATGCAATTAAGTAGTATTGGTAGCCTGGATCGGCTCAACATTTATTCTAACCAACAGCTTGGTCAGCAACAGGCTACAAACTGGTACGGTGTAGGATGAGCGGCTTCTTGTTGAGTAAGCCATTTAATTGTCCTATAATGAATCCTCCTGACAGGCGTGGATCATGTGCACCACCGGATATAATCCTGTGTTCAGCACCATTACTTGTCTTGCTGTTTTTTGCTGCTCCAACCATTAAACATGTGTATACAAACATGTGCACAACTGAATTTACTTACAATAGTCTTAGTGGTGTGTAAAATTCCCAAAGAGAAAATCATTTAATTTGGTTCAAAATATACAGAATATATAACTCCTCTTTTGTGCCAAAAACAATATTCTTCCATGCCTGAACTTCATTGACAGGTTTCTCCAACTAGCAATTGTTAAAGTTCCTCTTCTTGACTTTAGGAGTCATGACTTGTTTCTGTAATCTGATCATGGAGAGAGGGAAATCCCACCCTGTTTACACTGTTTTGCATATTTACATGAGGGCCTGGTGAGGGAGAAGTCTGGTACTTCAACATGTGCAATCAATTCCATGCAAATTAGAATTTATAAAGCAAATTATTCCATTCAGAAATGGTTTCATACATCTGTATTTTTTTTGTGCATATATACTTCTGGGTTTGAGCAACTGCCAGGTTTCAGTATACAAGCCACTCTTCATGGCTTTAAATTGAGGTGTGTGGAATGATAGTGTCTGCAGAACAGAGCTGTCAATTATAATTATTATATCAGTTTAACAGTTGCCCTGAAGGTTTATGACATGAAACAGAATGTTAAATTTATATAATGAAGTCATCGAGCCATCACAGAATCTTCTAATCCCTGTACTTTATATCCCAGAGTCTCCAACATACGTTCATGTTATTTCTCTGTTAATCTTTGTCTTCTTGTTCCATGTTGTATGATCACCTGGATGATGATAAATGTGTAATGTGTATGTTTTAAATGAAACACTCATTTATAACGAGGAATACATTTTTCCTGGTGTTTTCAACTGTGTTATATTATTTCTTATCTCAAAAGTCAAAGTATCAAGTAAATATATATTTTCAAAGTGTATTTTGCAAGCCATTTTTTAAATAAGTTTTCTCAACGGAAGTGTATTATCACCCTTGATATTATTTTTACTGAAACATGCATTTTAAAACTAACACGCAAAAATTAAGGGCTGCACCGGTCCCCACATTCACCCCTTGGCTGGTTCAACAGTTTCTCAGGTTTCTGTACATTTACCTTACACCAAAAAGATTTACAGTATATATACATGCAAAGGTCAAGTCTGACCTTTTTATACCAATTTCTGATATCTGATGTTAAATTGTCTTCATGAGGATAAAACATATGTGTGCATGTGCTGTGTTTGCTGTTTGCTGACATGAGACTTTTAACTTCAGGTAACAAACAAGCTTACGTCAGTTAAGGCATAATTGTATGAAACACTCCTGGGTTTTTTGGATTGTTTTTTAAATAGCAGTAGCATTTTTAGCCTGCAATGAGTCATCATCAGCCAGTATCGGGAATCTGTGGGCACAGAGGTGGAATCTGGCTGAATCTGAGATCGGCAGGTCCATGGCTGAATACCACCTTGTGTTTGGGTCCTGAGAGGGGTGCCCCAGAAGCTGCCCTCCTTCAAGCCTGTTTGTCAGAGGAGCTGTCGATAAGTTGTGTGCTTACTCTGCTTAAAAGGCAAGGGGAAGGAAAAGCTGCAAAAGGATGCTTCCTGCCCTTTAACATGCCTGGGGCTTCGTTAAGGGAACCTGTGAAATCAGTTTAATAGGCTGACATCACCCCTGGGCCTCCATGAACTAGCCCTTCTGAGACCATCCTCTCAATTTCTCTCACTTTCTTCTATCTCTGCTCGCCCATCACCTCAGCTTTACACTACGCTTAGTTCTTCTTCTTGATTGCTTCTTGTTTGATTTTTGAATGTCCTTATTTTTCCCTCATTACTTCTGTAACCGTGTTTATTTCAGTTCTTCAATACCTATTTTGTTCAGTCTCTTGATTTCCCAATATCAAACTATCCTTCCAGTTCTGCTTTTCATGTACTTTCCTTCATATTTTGTAATTTCGTCCTCTGTCTTCTCCTTTGCTCCTTCTTTTTCTTCTTTTCACTTTCTTCTTTGCTGTTCTCCTAATTCTTGGTCTCTGTGCCTGAGTATTTAGTAGTTCAGCTAACAGGGGTACAGCTCTATTTTTCATCCAGCTGACCTTGATGAAAACACTGAAGCATGCAGGTCTGAGGACGACCCTCACTGTGTGTGAACCCACCTGACATTAGTGAATAAAATATGGCCCAGGCCTTCTGTTAGAGATGCCTCTTGAAAGGGATATCACTCCACCCCTCCTTATATATTCTCTCCCCCTCTGTCTTTTAAAGCCTGCTCCGGGATGTTAATGTGCATACCGACTGTTTGAACCACTGACCACAGGTCAGCCGCTTTAATAGAAAAGTTCAAGCTTCTCTCAAAGGGCTAGCAGCCCAATGCCTCCATTAATGTAAAGCAGGAATGTAGTCATAAAACAGTACTTCCTCATGTAAGGTTTCCCGAGGAAGTGTGGACAACCTGCAGTTTTATTCCCATCTTGCTCACCACTGGCAGTTTTAAAAAAATATACATAATTTTCATTTAAATCATTATTTCTTTGAAAACTTATTATGTTATTAACATCTAAATTACAATTACCAACAAAACTATCATGTTTATGAGTAGAGGAGACATTTGACTCCACTGATAAAAGTAATCTTTTACACTTTCCTGTTCCTGCTAGTAAATAATGTACATTATTTTGAAAATCAACATAAAAGTGCAACTATCCAAACATTTAAGAAATTAATTTTTTTCATGCTAGTCCTGGACATGGGGCATTTGGCACTTGAATTTACCCAATACCTGCTATTTATAAATTTGTGCCTGATGGCTTATACAATTTTTCTGATTTAAAATTCATACTCAAAGATGAGAATCTACATTTGCCTCTTTCAGACCAAGGGCATTTATTAAACATTCTGGAGCATTTTAACTTCTTGATAAGATATAAGACTTCTGTTTGGGTTGTGTGTATTTGTTTTTATTTTATTTTATTGTTTTCTTTTTTGTTTTTTCTTGTGTGTACAGTATGGGTCCTGACACTCCCTCCGTGGTTATTGATGCCCATGACTGTAGGCAGGCCTTGGGGGATGCAGGCCCTCTCCTGATGGGGATAAAAGCAAGAGGCATCTGGCTCTACCAGAGTTCCGAAAAACTCAAAGTAGCCTAAGATCCCCCTCTCCTAGTTTAGCCAAACAAGCTGGACTAATCCTAACTATCAGGGGAAGCTCTGTCAAAACAAGCAGCAGGGCCCTAAGGCAAGCCGATTCACTGAACAGTGAGAGAAGGAGAGCGGGAGGCCCTTCTATTTGCATAATGCCTTTCGGTAGCGAGCTGGTGTGCTGGCCTGACAGCTCGAGCGAGGGGGCACAGTGTCTCAAAGGGGGCTTGGGCTCAGAGATGGGGCAACAGCAGTGGAGGGGGCCACAGTGGAGTTGGGAGAGCTTCCTAACTTAAATGAGGAAGGGGCTAAAACCAAGCCCCACCTGCTTATGGTTGCTCCTCCTCTTTTGCTGGCTGTGATTTCATGTTGTTTGGCGTATTTTTAGCAGGCTTCACTCCATAAAAACAGGTTCTGAGCCTTGTTCTCTGTGAATATGTGGACCTGTGCCCTGGGCACACTATCATTCACCCACATGCAGCAGCTACAAAAAACCCTCACTGAGCTTTTTTGAGGATGTGCAGTGGTTACCCACTCAGAACATGTGTCAGGGAAACCAACATAAATCTCACTTTCACACATGGAATATTGATTATGCATGCTCATTATACTCCATATCGTGATGACTTTTTTTCCTCTTAAACCAGTAAACCCACTCGATCTCTTTTTGTCACCATCCAGTGTCATTTAATTTTGTATATGCAGACTAGCCAAATAAAACAAATGACTTAGTTGTATATATGTTATTAGTCGTAATGGGAACATAATGGGGTTACCTGAGGCCACATAATAATGAATATCAATATAAACAGCCAGGCCTTTTATTAAAGCCTTACATCATCTTTGAGGCACACACTTAATTTGAGAAGGGATGGAGGATGCAGAGGGAGGATCCTTTTCGAAAGCAGTAGCTCTTCTGTCTTAATTAAGCGCTAAGTCAATATCAGTGTTTTGCTTCATTTTTGCTTTTGAGTTTACTATTTTTATTTTTAGGTTCTATAGTTTGTCAAATAAATTCTTAATGGCAGCTTATATATATAGATCGATATATAAGGGATCTATATATATAATTGATATAACGACGGACGGACGGACAGACAGACAGACAGACAGACAGACAGACAGATAGATGGTGGCCAGTTGGTGATCACTGTCACTCATAAAAAGGCAGGTTTCCTGGACCCAATTATCTTTCAAATCCAAACTACAGCGGCTGGATGTGATCAATGAGGCTGATGCCTGCACCAATGTGCTCTGAGACCAGATTATTGATCAGCCGACGCGCAGACACACAGAGATGTATAATGTCAGCGGGGCAGATAGGTTGATTCAACAGAGAGGGAGGGGGCGCTGGTACTGAAGGGAAGTACGATCAGTACCGGGAGCCTCAGGTGTGCAACGTCAGGACAAAGAGGTGACAGTTTGAAGTCCCAAAGTCCCTGGGGAGATGATCAGGACCTGCCCTCATTCCCAGCCCACAGCAGCAGGGTTATGAGCTGCGGCCCCTCCTTCTGTAAGTAAAAGGCTGTCTCAGCGTTAAGCTCGGGAAAAATAAAACAGAGAGCGAAGTCACCCTTTCACTTTACCAGCTAACATCAACACACACTTTTCTGGTGAGACGTGTCTTCTACACACCATCATCAAAAATTGGAATTCGTAGCAAAGACAAAATTTAGATTTTCCGAGAAAAAACGAGCAAGACGATTTTGTTTTAGACATATTTATTATTTATTAACTATTATATAACATCAACATTTCCTATTACTTACTGAAGAACACTTGCACAACATTTTCCCTACCTTAGGTGCGTTATAAAAATAAAGACACATAAGATATGCAATATAAGAGCTAAAGGAAAAACATATGTAAAATTCTAAGCCAATAATCAACCTGCTGATACTGTTGGCCAACCTGGCAGAAATGTGTGTTGTTTCTGGCTCTGAGTCCCCAGAGCTATGTTGTCATTTCAATGGAGATGAATCTTTATTGCATTCACGTTACTTCATGATTGTTAAAAGTCTCTTGACTTTAATATGAATTTGTTAACCTCTTTTTGAGGTTAATGCTTTATATCCGAAGATGATCAAGCTAAGCTCACTATATCTTTTCATACATAAAAAAGAACTGCGACAAAAGGTTTTCTATGGAATTAATTAAAAAAAAAGAAAAACAGGAACACTGTTTATCTTCATTAGCTGATGAAGGCCAGAATTTACATCTGCATATGAAAACCATTGTGGCTATAATTGTTTTAACCACACAATTTTAAGGTCATATTCAAGGATTTTGATGGAATCTCTCTATATCATCATCATCATCATCATCATCATCATCATCATCATCATCATCATCATTAAGCAAGAAAAACAATTTGTAAACTTTACATTTGCCATGAATTCTTTTGGTTACCTTTATATGGTCACTTATTGCAAATGATGCCATTTTCTGAAGTTTTACACTGTTTATTTATCACTGTTGTTGATTTTAATATTTAATCATTGTTCAGTTGTGTTGGGTCCAGTACCTGCAAAGAAGTTGAACATTCCTATTTGATTGATATGAGGCTGTCATTGGACCTGTCATCTCTTCTAAAACCCAGTTGTAATATCGCCTGACAGTCACTCGACATGGAGTCAAACATGAAAACTATGGTTAATACAACCTCCAAATTCTCTATTTTCACACATTTAGATTTGCACAGAAGCTTGATTTAAAGATTTTAAGATCCAATGTAATCCATTGTTTTGTCAAAAGACAGATTCCTTGCTGGGTAAAGGAGCTAAAGGAGAGATAATGCAGGACAGAAGAACAAAAGGAGGAAAGAGACAGACACAGACATCCTAAATGTAAATACATTATATACTAAATCAATCTTTATTTATATAGATTGATATCCCCGCCCCCCCCCCCCCCCCCCCCCCCCCCGCTATATAAGCGGGGGGGGGGGGGGGGGGAGCAGAAAATCTACACAAGAATCAGCATAATTAGTCTGCTTGATGAGGAGGAAGAAAGGAGAGGAAACCATGACCCAGTGGGGTGACAGAGGCCTGTCAGGTGATCATGTTTCCGGACCCTGGCAGCCTTGGCCTATAGCAGCATAGCTAAGATGTGACCTAATGATTAGACAACCCCCTAAGTATGATAATCTGTCTGTCTATGATAGTAACTGGAACTACAGA
The DNA here is from genome assembly GCF_003711565.1 of Takifugu flavidus. Classification (NCBI taxonomy): domain Eukaryota; kingdom Metazoa; phylum Chordata; class Actinopteri; order Tetraodontiformes; family Tetraodontidae; genus Takifugu; species Takifugu flavidus. Next base: position 14,536,423 of record NC_079524.1, read on the forward strand.
ATTAGTAGCAATAAGCTTTTTCAAAGAGGTAAAATGAAGAACTAGGACTGAGTTAGTTAGAGAACAAAGGCCAGAGAGGAGAGGAGAGGAGAGGAGAGGAGAGGAGAGGAGAGGAGAGGAGAGGAGAGGAGAGGAGAGGAGAGGAGAGGAGAGGAGAGGAGAGGAGAGTGGGTGAAGATAACCATCAACTAAACGGGGGACAGAAATCTGTCAAGTTTCATGTTTTTGTACCTTGGGAGCTCTAACTATGACCATTAGCTTAACTTGAATAATGACAGTTGCTACGTAATTTAGTGATTGTAATTATAATTACTTGCTCACGGAGGAAGGTTTTCATCTTCATCCTAAAGTAGAGAGTACCTGTACAGGGAACTGGTTCCACAGCAAGGGGTCCAATGTTAAGGCCCCCATTCTACTGTTGAAGGGTCTCGTAACCAGCAGTCTGCTGGGATGATCTGGTGCTCGAGATATAGTGGACCTTGGCCTTTGAGTCAAGAAGTCAAGAGACAAAAATTAAAGTCAATTCTGGATTTAAGGGGCAGCCCATCCAAAATCCAGCACAGGAGTCAAGTGACCACCCTGGTTGCTTCCTTTTAGAACATTTGGTCTGAATTTAAGCTATGAGAGTACTGTGATTACCCATCACCATCTTCACCACCTTCTCAAGGAGCTACAAATATCTCCTTAATTCTTATGAATAAACTGTCTTTAATATGAATTTGCATTATTGGAGCATATGTCTGGATAATAGGACATATACTGGTGTACATTTTATATCCGAGGCTGAAATGAGGAATGGATGAAAATGTCAACCCCTATCTCTCCTTCTATCCTGGTGGAGGGTTTGCCCAACAGTTCAGGTTCTGTGCTCACTCCAAAAAGGCAGTAGCGCATTGTCTTTGTGAACATGGAAGGCCAAGAGGAGAAGGAAGCTATATTTTTGTCTTATTAGTGGAGAACAGGTGGTTCTGTGTTTGACCGAGCCCCAGGAAATGTATCCTAATGTCAGTGCAGGCTGCTGTCATGGCCTCGGGCTACAGCAGGGACGAAGGTTACAGGCAGCAGGTACTGGCTGCCATTGGCCAGATTTAGCACTGGTTAAAGCTTCCAGTTTGGTCCCGCACAAATAACCCTGGGAACCTGCAAATTGAGTGTCTTTTTTCACCCCTCATGTAAAATAAAGGTCATACTAAACTCTAACTCCCTTTTCTTTAGCATTATGTTAGATATTGTGTTTAATGATTAATATAAGTCATAGAGAATTTCACTGGAACACTGAGGTAATTAAATCCTTCAGTCCTTCTCTGCCTGTGCTACATAAAACACAAATTGGAATTAGCAGTTGTATTAAAACCAGTGTGTGGACATTCAAAATGAATTTTTATAAGTTACACAAGCTAAACTGCAGTAAACCTTTATTCCCATGTCTGGTGCTTTTTCTTTATATCTAGCTATGGTTATAATGTTGTTGCACTAACCTGTATCCTTTTGGCAGTCTATACTGCAAAGTGCTGTAATGAATAGTATTAACGTTCATATTTGCAGACTTTTTTGATCAATCTGTGATTGGAAATGTGTACCAAACAAAGAGAAGGATTGCAGCTGTTGAAGTCTGAGCAAATGCTAAAGGTTGGAAAGTCCTGCGTATGTATTCTTGATGAAAGGATGAGCTAATGAAATAATGGAGAGATAAAACAGGGATTTAATGTAGACATGGGTCAGCAGAACTTCAACAGCTGGAGACTCTTGACCATATTCTTGTTTTTAAGGCAAATCCAAAGTAAAACATACACATTGTAAGAAGGCAAATATGATTATCATGAACACAAGAGCAGCAGTGAGACATTTAGAGGCAACATGGGACCCCCTTCCCGTGGGCTCACCACCTACAGGAGGGGCCAAGGGGGTCGGGTATATTGTGTTTTGGGTAGCGGCCGAAGGCAGGGACCTTGGCGGTCTGATCCCCGGCTGCATAAACTGGCTCTATGGACATGGAATGTCACCTCTCTGGTGGGAAAGGAGCCTGAGTTGGTGCGCGAGGTTGAGAAGTTCTGACTAGATATAGTTGGCCTCACCTCGACGCACGGCAAAGGCTCTGGAACCAGTCTTCTCGAGAGAGGTTGGACTCTCTACCACTCTGGAGTTGCCGATGGTGAGAGGTGACAGGCAGGGGTGGCAATTCTGGTTGCTCCCCAGCTCAGTGCCTGTATATTGGCGTTTACCCCGGTGGATGAGAGGGTAGCCTCCCTTCGCCTTCGGGTGGGGAGACAGATCCTGACTGTTGTTTGTGCCTATGGCCTAAACAGCAGTTCAGCGTATCCACCCTTTTTGGAGTCCTTCGAGGGAGTGCTGGAGAGTGCTCCTTCTGGGGGCTCCCGCGTCCTCCTGGGTGACTTCAATGCTCACGTTGGCAATGACAGTGTGACCTGGAGAGGTGTGATTGGGAAGAACGGCCCCCCTGATCTTAACCCGAGTGGTGTTTTGTTATTGGACTTCTGTGTTCATCTCAGATTGTCCATAACAAACACCTTGTTCAGGCATAAAGGTGTCCACATGTGCACTTGGCACCAGGACACCTTAGGCCGCAGATCGATGATCGACTTTGTGGTTGTGTCATCGGATTTGCGGCCGCATGTTCTGGACACTCGGGTGAAGAGAGGGGCGGAGCTGTCAACTGATCACCACCTGGTGGTGAGTTGGCTCCAATGGTGGGGAAGGATGCCGGACAGACCCGGCAGGCCCAAACGTGTTGTGAGGGTCTGCTGGGAACGCCTGGCAGAGTCTCCTGTCAGAAGGAGCTTCAACTCACACCTCCGGGAGAGCTTTGACCATGTCCCGGGGGAGGCGGGGGACATTTAGTCCGAGTGGACCATGTTCCGTGCCTCCATTGTTGAGGCGGCTGACCGGTGCTGTGGCCGCAAGGTGGTTGGTGCCTGTTGTGGCGGCAATGCCGTCAGGCTGAAGAAGGAGTCTTATCGGGCCTTACTGGCCTGTGGGACTCCTGAGGCAGCAGATAGGTACCGGCAGGCCAAGCGGAGTGCAGCTACGGCTGTTGCCGAGGCAAAGACACAGGCATGGGAAGAGTTCGGTGAGGCCATGGAGAACGACTTTCGGACGGCCTCAAAAAGGTTCTGGACCACCATCAGGCGTCTGAGGAAGGGGAAGCAGTGCACTGTCAGAGCTGTGTATAGTGGTGATGGTGTGCTGCTGACCTCAACTCGGGATGTTGTGGATCAGTGGAAGGAATACTTCAAGGACCTCCTCAATCCCACCAACACGCCTTCCAGTGAGGAAGTAGGGCCTGGGGACCTGGGGATAGGCTCTCATATCTCCGGGGCTGAAGTTGCCGAGGTAGTCAAAAAACTCCTCAGTGGCAAGGCCCCGGGAGTGGATGAGATCCGCCCAGAGTTCCTTAAGGCTCTGGATGTTGTAGGGCTGTCGTGGTTGACTCGACTCTGCAACAGCGCGTGGACATCGGGGGCGGTGCCGCTGGATTGCCAGACCGGGGTGGTAGTTCCTCTTTTTAAGAAGGGGGACCGGAGGGTGTGTTCCAACTATAGGGGGATCACACTCCTCAGCCTCCCTGGTAAGGTCTATTCAGGGGTACTGGAGAGGAGGGTCCGCCGGATAGTTGAACCTCGGATTCAGAAGGAGCAATGTGGTTTTCGTCCTGGACGTGGAACAGTGGACCAGCTCTACACCCTCAGTAGGGTCTTCGAGGGTGCATGGGAGTTTGCCCAACCAGTCCACATGTGTTTTGTGGACTTGGAGAAGACATTCGACCGTGTCCCTCGGGGGGTCCTGTGAAGGGTCCTCCGAGAGTATGGGGTGTCGGGCCCGCTGATACGGGTTGTCCGCTCCCTGTACGATCGGTGTTAGAGTTTGGTCTGCATTGCTGGCAGTAAGTAGAACTCGTTTCCGGTGAGGGTTGGTCTCTGCCAGGGCTGCCCTTTGTCACCGATTCTGTTCATAATTTTTATGGACAGAATTTCTAGGTGCAGTCATGGTGTTGAGGGGATCCGGTTTGGTGACCTCAGGATCAGACCAGATGGTGTGGTCCTGTTGGCGTCATCAGCCCGTGACCTCCAACTAACACTGGATCGGTTTGCCGCCACATGTGAAGCGGCTGGGATGAAAATCAGCACCTCCAAGTCCGAGGCCATGGATTTCAACCGGAAAAAGGTGGAGTGCCTTCTCCGGGTCAAGGAGGAGATCCTGCCCCAAGTGGAGGAGTTCAAGTACCTCGGGGTCTTGTTCACGAGTGAGGGAAGAATGGAGCAGGAGATCGTCAGGCAGATCGGTGCGGCATCCGCAGTATTGCAGACTCTGCACCGGTCCGTAGTGGTGAAGAGAGAGCTGAGCCAAAAGGCGAAGCTCTCGATTTACCGGTCGATCTTCGTTCCTACCCTCACCTATGGTCATGAGCTTTGGGTAATGACCAAAAGAACAAGATCACGGGTACAAGCGGCCAAAATGAGCTTCCTCCATAAGGTGGCTGGGCTCTCCCTTAGAGATAGGGTGAGAAGCTCTGCCATCCGGGAGGAACTCGGAGTAGAGCCACTGCTCCTCCGCATTGAGAGGAGCCAGATGAGGTGGCTTGAGCATCTAGTGAGGATGCCCCCTGGACGCCTCCCTGGTGAGGTGTTCAGGGCATGTCCCTCCGGTAGTAGACCCCCAGGAAGACCCAGGACGCGTTGGAGAGACTATGTCTCTCGACTGGTTTGGGAACGCCTGGGGATCCCTCCAGATGAGCTGGAAGAAGTAGCTGGGGAGAGGGAAGTCTGGGCTTCTCTTCTTAGGCTGCTTCCCCCGCGACCCGACCCCAGATAAGCGGTAGAGGATGGATGGATGGATGGATGGATGGATGGATGGATGGATGGAGGATGGATGGATGGATGGATGGATGGATGGATGTGGGAACTCCTTTGAGCTGTAGATGAACGGGCGTGGGTCTTGCTGTTTCCGCTGTCTTGGTTTAAAGCCAACCTTGTTTTTTCTCTTTATTTTGGAACCATTGTGTGTGAGAGTTTGTATGTACCTGTCTGTTTTTTTAGCTTAAACTGGTTGGCCTCACACTACTGGTGTCCACTGCCAGTATTTTTAATGCATGTGTTGTCTTTGTGTTGTGAGTCTCTAATCCGTGGGTCCCGCGGGGCTCTGGGGGCTGGGGGAAACAGCTGAAGCAGGGGCAGTGGTGGCTTGTCAGCCCAGGGCTCCCGCTGCTGCTCTCTCTTTCACTGCTCCCCATATGGTCCTGCAGTGCTGGGTCCCCGGGGGCCTGTTAGCACTACACCACCCAGACCTGGGCTCTGCCACCAGGCCCCTCTTGCCTCCTGTCTCACCCCTGCACTGGGGCCCACATCAAGCTTCCATACGTAGACACTACCCCCACTAAAGTTGTTTTTTTTTATAGACATCTACTTTCATTTACACCCAAAAATGTGGGATTTTGATATTATTATGAATTTATTTCTTTAACATTTTCTTCAGATTTACTGAAACCAGTGTGACCAATGTCATTAAATAAGGACAAATCATCTTATAATTTTAAGCTTTTCCTTACTGCTTATCCAAATTATGCTTAAATATACTGCAAATTAACTTTAGTTGTATAAATGTCTGATATTTATTAATGCTTTATCTGTCTCAAATAAGAATTAAATGTGGAGAACAAGCCAAAAGCGCAGATATGTTCTGCTATATATGTTACACAAGCGTGAAGAACAAAACCTTCTAACACACAAAAATACACTTTACAAAAAACTAAATAAAATTGATTTCTTACAGCCATAAAATTCATAAAACACACTCTTTGGACTATATTGCTGTGTTGTGTGTAAACAGTACTAGCGTAGGTGTTAATGCCTCAGAAAGTGCTTAGAGGATGCTTTTCTGGTTAATTTTGCAGACAGAGCTTTTATTCTTTTAGATCTGAAGATAGATAGATAGATAGATAGATAGATAGATAGATAGATAGATAGATATAGATAGATAGATAGATAGATAGATAGATAGATAGATAGATAGAGATAGATAGATAGATAGATAGATAGATAGATAGATAGATAGATATAGATAGATAGATAGATAGATAGATAGATAGATAGATAGATAGATAGATAGATAGATAGATCGATAGATGATAGATAGATAGATAGATAGATAGATAGATAGATAGCTAGATAGATAGATAGCTAGATAGATCGATAGATAGATAGATCGATAGATAGATAGATAGCTAGCTCGCTAGATCGATGATAGATAGATAGATAGATCGATCGATCGATAGCTAGATAGATAGCTAGATCGCTCGATAGCTCGCTAGATCGATAGCTCGATCGATAGATAGATCGATAGATAGCTAGCTCGCTTAGATCAGCTCGATAGATAGATAGCTAGATAGATCGATCTCTCGCTAGATAGATAGATAGCTAGCTCGCTAGCTAGATCGCTAGATCGCTAGACGTCTACTCGCTCGCTATCGATAGATCGATAGCTCGCTCGCTCGCTCGCTCGATCGCTCGGCTCGCTCGCTCGCTCGCTCGCTCGCTCGCTCGCTCGCTCGCTCGCTCGATAGCTCGCTCGCTCGCTCGCTCGCTCGCTCGCTCGCTCGCTCGCTCGCTAGATAGCTCTTCGATCGCTAGGCTAGTCTCGCTCGATCGCTCGCTCGATAGCTCGCTCGATCGATCCTCGCTCGCTCCTCGCTCGCTCCTCGATCGCTCGCTCGATCCTCGATAGCTAGCTCGCTAGCTCGCTCGCTCGCTCGCTAGCTCGCTCGCTCGATAGCTCGCTCGCTCGCTCGATCGCTCGCTCGCTCGCTCGTCCTCGATCGATCGCTAGCTTCGCTCGCTAGCTCCTCGCTAGCTCGCTCGATCCTAGATAGATTCGATCGCTCGCTCGCTCGCTCGCTCTCCTAGCTCGCTCGATCGCTCGCTCTCATCCTCGATAGCTAGCTAGATAGATAGATAGATAGATAGATAGATAGACATTTCACAGATTGAGTCGTAGCTCCCTCTGTTGATGGCAGGGGGACATGTCCTCCTGCTCCCGTCAGGGTTCCTGGTGAAGAGTTCAAATGAAACCTTCAAAAACATCAGCAACCTCGCTCATATTGGAGTGGAGTTATTAATTAAACAAGAAACGTTAAAGAAATGCTGGCCAGACAGGTTGATAATTATAAAGTAGATCCATCCAGTTAAAGTATATAAAAATGCTATGGTTGAAACAAAGATTCAACATAACACAATCAATTTGTACAAATTGAGTGATTGTGTTGATCATGTAGTACAAATGTATAGATTATTTATATTCATAAAGGCATCTTAAGACAATTATTTATACATTTTTAGAATCTTGTCAGTTGGTAATCCAGCTAAATAGTTGCTGTATCATTTCTTTTTTTTTAAACTTTAAGTAGGTGTTGGGTTCCAGAACCACTTATAGATCCACTCTGACTAAGAAATATAGGTGAAGTCCTGATTTATTAGAGATTCTTTCTGAATCTTGCCTGTATTACATCAGGATGTGTTGCTGTTGTTGCTATCCCAGTACTGGATGGCCTGCGGAAGTGAATCAAATCCAGCCTTTTCTACGCTTTGAAACTCAATCTGTCAGGGTCTTCATGTTGTGTCTTGGAGGGTCATATCCTCATGCTGTCATCAACTGCCTCTCACAGCTTCTGTGTCTTTCTGTGCAGCACAACCCCCCCCCCCCCATCCCAACCACCACCACCACCACTACCCTCCTCCCCCTCAACCTCTCCACTGAAGCCTGCAGCTGGCTGAGGCCTCCCCTCCTCTGGGCTGGAGACTCAGCAGGGGGGCAGGGCTCTGGATCCAGCTTAAAGAAAAGCAGGCAGATCAAGGACAAGAAATACTGGGGGAGAAAAAAGTAATGTATGATCCTGTCTGTGAACAACCCCCTCCAACTATGTCCCACCTCCAAACCAACCACACTATCAACCTTCTCCCCCTGTCTGTATGTCTGTGTACATGCCTGCCTGCCTGCCTGCCTGCCTGCCTGCCTGCCTGCCTGCCTGCCTGCCTGCGTGCGTGCGTGCGTGCGTGCGTGTGTGTGTGTGTGTGCTTTCCAGTCTGAACTATGATCCCTCCTCCACAAACATTATTATGTTTCCAGGTTTGGACTCTGTGTAGTGATGATCAATTTGACCTTTAGGTGCTTTAAATGCGACGGCAGTAAAACAGTAATTTTACATTTGAATGGTTGAAACATTCATGTTTGGATGCTTGAAGGGTGTAATTTCAATTTTGAGGGTTTGAAAAAACTGTTGCTCTTCATTTAAGGCAGTTTAAAAGAAAAAAAATAGTTAATGTTTGCTGGAATCAATAATGGTTCAGACTGATGCATCTACATAAGTAAATGACAAAGACAAAAGATCCAATAAATCTATGCAACAATCACTTGGAACCACAGGTGATATCCAGTAAGCTTCAGTTTTTATATTTACTTTAATAATTTTATTATTAGTCACTTGAAGACATATAAATGTAATAAATTGTATTCAATTTTGTAATGTTTTTTAATCATGAATATTCCTTAAATGACAAAACTTGTAAATAGCAATTAAAGTAAGTCAAGTAAACTGTCTCCTTTTGAAAGTCTGAGTTGAGTTGAATATTGGAATAAATTTAGAATTAACTAAACCAACAACAGTTGGCCATGACTGAGACAAGTGTTGGAGTAGATCTTAACACCAGAGCTGCCTCTACCTTCAAGCTGAGCTGAGCTGACGTTCAAACTCAGAACTCAAGTGAAGGAAGTTGATTCAAAGTTTATTTTAATTATTCTTTTTCACACGGAATGAAAATGAAGCACAGTAGGAGTCCCAGTAGTTACTGTTGTACTATTTTAATAGTTGAACTGTTCTAGAGATGAAAGAATAATACCAGTTTTTGTTTGAATTAAATCTGTCTGTCACAGACTGGTTTGTGACCGCGCTTGTGTGTGCGTGCGTGAGTGTGTGTGCGTGCGTGTGAGTGTGTGTGTGTGTGGTGTGTGTGTGTGTGTGAGTGAGAGAGAGAGAGCGAGAGAGAGATGTCATTCATATGTCCATCCAGCTACAGCTTCTGGTGTTGCATCAGATGTGCAGACTCATGTGTTGCACCAGTACATTAATAACTCCATTAACTGACCACTCTTTCATCCTCTGTGATCCATTCATTTGCCTTTTCTCACTTCCACAGCAGCACTGGTCCTAGCACTGTGTTGGATGTCCCTCTCTTTTCCTGTATTCCATTTGCGAGGTGTGATATTGCTTTAATTGAGCAGAAACATGTGGAGAGATCAGACATATCTCAAGGGATTAGAGGAAAAACTGAGAGTTTGTGTGACTGGCAGCCTGTGTTTGGACCAAAGGGTCTGCTGGGAATGAATGTAGTTAGTGTGACCCTTGACCCTGTGAGCTGTTGACGTGGAACCTGGCCAAGAGGGGTCTGACAGAACGCTTTTGTTAATCTCATTCAGGACTCTCTGTGAACTGTGAGTAGGGAGAAAGCTGGCAGTTCAGACCTGTGGAATGCAGAACTCTTTATTCCCATGCTTTGGAAACAGAATTGGGTCCTGGAACCAGCAAGGCTGCTTTAGCAGGAGTTCCTCTACGAAACTCAATAGACACTGACAGTTTCCTGGTATATCCTTGCCAACTGGCAGAGTAGTGGTGCAGAGAGGACACATGTGCCCTATAAAGACTGCAGAGGCCATAGGAGGCACAACTGAGTGGTTTGCAGGCAGCCACAGTCGTTTGGAGAAAAGGAATCATTTGATGTTGCTAAAATTGAGAGTATATTGTCACAAGGATGGACGAGGGCAACAAAACAAACAGAAAGATGTTGTTACTGTATCAATACTGTACTGTTGTTTTCAAAGTTTAATGAAGTACAAAAATTACAAAATAAACTGCAAGAAAATAATTAAATAGCTTTTACCCCAGTTAATTTCCAGTCCCCTCGTCCTCTATTTCCCAATTGCCTGATGACAGATGAATTTGATACCCCTCCCTTAATGGTTTGGTCCACACTCATGTAAACTCAGGTGCACATTCAGGCAGGTTTGCAACTTAAGGAGCAACTTAGTGGTTTAGTGTCTTGCTCAAGGACATTTTGACATGTAGACTGCTGGCATTAGACCTAACACAATGACCTGAGACAAAGCAACATTTCTGCATTTTCATGTCTGGTGCTCTTTATCTTCCTGTTTTGAGAAAAGTCTGGTCAGTATGACGAGAAATGAGGAAGTCGGGTTCCTACTGCTCCCACCGTTCTGCCAGTCAGCTGAGTACTGCTCAGAGGAGAAGAGGGGGTAAATACCCACCAGTACACATAATGGTGCTGCTGGGATTACAGGCCCCCCTGCTAGGTGAGCATTCCAGCAACGAGGGAGGAAGGGCAGATGGAGACACAGTGTGCAAAACATCTACAGCAGCTGGGATTAATACATTTATTTTAAGAGGTGGGCAGGCCTCGGAAAAGAAAAACTGGAAATTATTGCATTATAAATTAATAGCTTTTATTACTATTATTATTATTATTATTATTATTATTATTATTATTATTATTATTATATTATTATTATTATTAATTTATCAAAGGACAGTAATAGGGTACATTTTTTTCCACATCACTAAATACATGGAATATATTCAGGATACTGTTGCACAAAAGAAGAAAAGGAAGAGAAGTCAAAAGTGGGAGACCATCTTCCACCTGTAAATGACTCTTCTTGTCACACCCCTGTCTTTAATGTCGGTAATTAATGGCACATACACAGTAAAAAAAAAGTTTTCTCACTCTTTACACAAACTCTCTTGTACTTCTGTCATTCCGAGGACTTTTGCAGGCATATTGCATTCCCCAGCTCCTTACCCTAACCCTAACCACCACAACTAACCCCTAACCCTGACCCAAATCCTGACCCAAACCAAAACCAAATTCTAACTTCAACTCAAAATCTTGTTTTAACAATCCAGCAGTTGTTTGAAGTTGTGAGGGCCAACCAAAAATATCCTCACTTCCAAAATACTGTATGTCCTCACTTTGCTAGCAGAATGAGGATTTTAATTCTCAAGTATATGAACAGGGAAAGGGAAAAAAAGCAAGCGTATTAGTACGCGTGCACACACACACACACACACACACACACACACACACACAGACTGGCAGTATGGAGTGTGTGTGAACCTTAGCCTGTGATTTACCTGCTGTCCTTGGCTCTATTAACACAGCCCATATGGTGAACAATGACCCATAAAGAGGGCTCTTAACAAAGGCAGACTTCTTCTCATGTCACAGCAGACACTGACCCGGCTGTCCTCACTACAGTACATGTGAAGTCCTAACGCTTATATAAAACTTAAGTCTCCTATATTTTACTGACCTGTAGTACTTTTCAGACATGAGAGCAGGTAGCAAATCCAGTGTTACACACATGTGGTGCCAACAGTGTGAGACAATGTGGGTTTTCATGAGACAGTTTTGTGTGTGAGCTGTAGCTGGCAGCTCTGCATACGGAGCAGATGGTGTAGAGATGAAGTCTGGCTGCAGCTCATGTGAAATGAAGATTTCTGTGCCTTTGACTTACTGCTGTTGTATGATGCTTACAAATGTGTCATTTTACGAAATTCTGCAGTACAGTATTCCACAGCACTTTAAATTAAATTTAAATATATTTTATTTTTTTAAACAATCAAATAATACAAATTAACTGCAAATTAACCTTTCCATTGGTGGATGCATGTCTTAGCACATGCATTAATAAGTATCTATATATGCATATTTATTATGATACAATATCATATTAGATTATTCTGTTTGTTTTTATTGGCTTATTGTGAATGACTGTCATGGAGAATCAGTGAGAGCAGCAGCAGCAGCAGAGTTTCTGGTCAGATGGAGACTTGTCCGAGAACATTAACCGAGACTGGAGAAAGCACCAGACCAGCTTCAGTATCGATCACTCTAATTTTCCTCCTCTTCATAAACATCCAGTTTTGTGTCTGTTTCCCTTTGAGTGAAAATCAGACTCAGTGTTCCTCAAACAGTGGTCTTTTATTTTCTTTTAATTTTCATGCTAAACTCTGGGGCTGGTACAGTCAGGTCAGCTCTCTGAAGTTGTTGAGACTTTTCCAAATGATTAAATGACAATAACAGAAAGAGAGAGTTCACTTAAAATAGCACAGGAATTGTAAAGGGAAATGCTCCAAAATTTGGAGAAGTCGCTGAGGACATGAACTGTGTTTCCAGCACCCTCTTGTGTTGAAGTTTAATTTGCCACCACAAGAACCACGGGAAAAAAGAAAACAATCACAATAAACTCACATTACAAATGCCCTGTAGTTTTGTAACTTCCCAACCACTGATCTCTCTGGAGCCAGTGGAAGTCACTGACAGGAGCTGAAACTATGAAACAATACAAAAATGTATAATTTATGGTCTTATCTGACCCTCATCCTTCAGCTTCCTCACCAAGAAAGATAAGGCATTAGACCCATGTATAGACTATCCTGGACTTATTTCTACTGCTGTTGAGGGAGCAGAGTCTGTCAGAGGTGAAAAGATGTTGGCAGAATGGGCTTGTCTGGAACACCAAAGCATTCTGGTGTACAACACAGGTTACAAGTATTTGTTGAGTCTTGCTTGTGAATGATAAAGGACATAAAACAAATGAATAGGGAACCAGACGTTTGAGCCTGAATTCGCTCTGCCTGTCACTACACCTCTGTTCTGTCCCGAACTGAATACTTTTCTCTTTCAGCTCATTTAGCCTAAAGAAATGGCTGACATGTTATTATATCGTGTTTTTTTCCCCTCATAGAAGTTCACAGAAGACATGTTACCATGTTTTTGAAGGACAAGGACTTTTGCTCTTAGACCTAATTATTCTGTTGTCTAATTGTTGTCTAGTAGTAATTGTAAATGATTTTATAGTATGTATCTTTTAAAACCATACTTTCTTTGTCTCCAATGGCTTTTCTAGTCAGCAGAAATGAGGGTCAAAGGAACTGAATGTCATTTTGTTTACATTGAATAACCAGCACCTGTGCGTATAAATCTGGTGCACATTACAACATTTGTTTTATTTGGGGAATCATTGGCTGGTGGAAACTGTGAAAGCCCCAGGAATGCTACTAAATATGAGCTAAACCTTTAAACTGGATGTGGGGAATTCTGGGCTCTCAGAAGTGACCCCCGCCCCCACTTCAGCTTTTAGCTGACCAATTTTTCATTGTTTAACCTCTGACCTGAGAAAATAAGGCATCTTCCAGAGTTCTGAGGAAGTTGAGAGGAATGGGAAGTGTTTGGTATATATGTTTGTCATAAGCCATAAATCAGCAGATCTTCAGACAGTGCAGCTTGGGCGTGAGGTAGCAAGCCCCTCACCATAAAGTTTTAAGGTCGCCTCTGTTTTTCAAAGACAATCAGAACCATAGAATGATTTATATAACAGTGTATACAAGTTGCTTAGTATTTGTTTGGTGAAATTTCTGAACGGTTTCCATTGTTCATTTCAAACACTCTTAAACACACTTGTATTTCCTTATTTCAGTTTAACATAATTCAGCATTTCCATTGTAATATGGTTTCGCTATTTTGTTTAAGCATTCATACTGTTGGCCAAGATTCCAAGCCTCCCCTGTTTGAAAGACTGTTGTTGCAAGTCACAAAACAAGGGGAAATGACCTGTTTAGCAGTGATCTGCGTTTTTTTGGGAGCTTTTTTGTAGTAACGTCGTTAATTGGTTTTTTAGATTATTGATTATTGAACTTTATTTGTGGCGATGCAAATGCTCTGGCCAAGATGTCATGAATTCTAAAATTACTAGCACTGGTCTAATGATGACAGCCGTGTTTAAGTGAGACTTTACAGTTAAACAAGTCCTTGTAGTTTTAAGTTTTTGTTGAATAATGTCTAATTTATGTTTTCTCACAGTTGCAATCACCATTTTTAAAGGAAATAATTCACATTAACTTGTGTTTATTCCTGACTTAATACCTACTAAACATAATTTGACTTTTGAATCACAAAAGAGAACAAAGCCAACAGAAAATGGTTGAGCTGCTGAACTGCAAGATCCAGCCATCTTCAAGCAGAGTTGTCAAAGAAAAAGGATTGTGGCAACATAACAGTAATCATTTCACTTTCAGCTTTTGATCTACAGTATTTCATTTGTGAAGTTAAATATGAGGTTTTATGTGTAATAAACATACATATTGTGCTTATATTTCAGAATACAAACTTTTTAATAGGCCTCAGGTCATTTATCCAAGTCCTCAGCAGTTCCTGTGTTATGCAGAATTTTGGACAGATTCGAGTGTTGACAGCAAGACAACAGTCTGCATCCTGCAGCAAAGAACGTGCAAAAAGACGCTGATGTAAACTTAGTGCACATTTGCCAGATGTAACTCATCACTTACTTTTCACCTTTAAGGCAAACATGAATATGAACATTACTGCCATTTTCAATCCTTCCAAGTTAATTTTATTTTTATCTGTTCATTGTCAACAAGATATTTCCTTTCGCCTCCTTTAATTTCATGCCAGAATATCCAAAACATCATTAATTTCATTCTGAAAACAGTTTTGGGCTGACCGGGCAGTGCTACTTTGTTCCATTATGTGTGCATGTGTTGCTTCTGCTGAGTGATGCAGGTCAGCTGCATGTTGTGATACGATAGAGGGGGGGTTAAGGTCATTTCTGTGCATGTGGCAGTCTCAATCTCCCCTCTGGGACCACTGGAGCAGTCATACACATGGGTTTGGATTACTCAGCAATGCTCTTTTAGCAGCATAAAACCTCACTTTGCTATTTCTGACATTATGGGATTTAGAAAAAAGCTTTTTCTGAATAGAGAAATGTTGCCCTTTAAATATGTTGTCCTATGATGCTTCTTTCTAAGTAATTGCTGTGATTTCATTATTTCCCACTGTTTTCAAGGGAAACCAGTAGATGCACTTTAATAGGCTATTCTGTTCCACTCTCAGTGCAGAAGGTGGCAGCAATGCTGCTGGAAGCTCAAAAAATACAGAAATAGGAGCTACAGTGATTGTGAAAGAACTGGTAATCACAGAAGAAGCTTCCACAGCATCATGATGGGCAGAAGAAAACTAAATGATTAATTTTTCATTTATTAATCTATTAATCAACGGACTGCTTCATTTCATTGTCCCATCTCATCTGAGTCTTCCTCTGTGGGACTTAAATGGAGTCTCTGGGTGGAAAATCTCTGTTTTATCCTGATCTGGCTGTGTGTTTGCTCTCAGCCAACAGGTGATTTTGTGAAAACAGTTTGAAACTGTTGTGAATTAGAGTTGATCTTCCTACTCTAAAGATAGATTTCACATCTTCTGATGGACAGGGAGCCTGTATCCATTCTGTTTCAACATAATTAGATGTTATTTTATTCTCTGACAGGGTGAAACTTTATGCACAGCATTTCTCACATGAGGACCAGCGATTTGTGA
The DNA here is from genome assembly GCF_003711565.1 of Takifugu flavidus. Taxonomy (NCBI): domain Eukaryota; kingdom Metazoa; phylum Chordata; class Actinopteri; order Tetraodontiformes; family Tetraodontidae; genus Takifugu; species Takifugu flavidus. Next base: position 14,551,899 of record NC_079524.1, read on the forward strand.
ATTAGTCCTCTGTTAATGTAAACACTTGGGCACTCATGCACCTGTTGTATGTACTCTGTTTAGCGGTACCTTTAGTAGTAATAGTAGTAGTAGTAGTAGTAGTAGTAGTAGTAGTAGTAGTACTAGTAGTAGTAGTAGAAGTGGTAGTAGTAGTATTGTTCTAAACCAATAGCTGAAAGTGGCTGCCTGCTCTTGTAGTTGTGACTGTTTTCTGTAGAGTCTGTAGTTCAAATGTAGTTATTTATGAAGATATTTTCATTGCCATATGTTCTTGTGAACATGCAGCTTTCAGAATTTTCTATTTTATTAACAATTAGTGCGGATGAGAACCCAAATCCTAATCTTTGAAGTGTCGCTAAACAAAACTGATGTTCCAAAGTCAAGCTTGGAACATCAGTTTTGGTCTGTGTTTCAGTATAGTCATGTAAAACAAAGGCAATTGCATCAAAGTCGGGAGTCTGACATGTTTGGCATGTAGCAGCTCATCTAATCATGGTATTTTTAGCCTGTTGAACTTTTGGACAAGGAACCCTTCCCTTCAGTTTGGTACAAGTATACATCTGCTGTGTGGCTCACAGTCTTCCTGTCATTTAAAACTTCTAATCCCCATTTGACTTCATTGTTTACTGATTCTTTTTTTTCCCACAATGCATGTTCTTCGGGAATTCCATGCTTCAGAGAGCTTCCCCTTTGAATGTGTGGCAGATGAAAGTAAAAACAGGATTATGGTCTAATCCGGCTTGATTGTTTGTGTCTTTTGTGCCATGTGGCCCTGCCCCACTGGAAAGAAGACAGAAGAAGGGATGCAAAGTAGACTCTTCCATAGAGTCAACCAGTAATGAGAGCCGGTAATAAAGTGGGTGTATTCATGGACGTCTGAAGTCAGCAATTAAGAGAAGAGGTAGCTGGCTTCAGACGGCCACTTTGAATCTTTTAAATGTAAATACAGCGACTTCTCTCAGAGTGCTTGGTAAGCTCTACCAAATGAAATCCTCTCTCACTAATGAGGGAACTGAGATATTTCCTCACCAAGCCAATCTCTGGTGTTACCCGGGCTGGCAGTGCAAGCTCTTGATGAAATGTTTTAATCAAGCTGAAGAAACAGGGATTATGATAAGTGTGTGGTGGAGACTCGTCTTCCTCTGTTTCTCATATTAACGCAGCCTGTTTGATCATCGCTGGAATCTACAATGCTGTGACTGTCTTAATTACCTACAGATATGTAAGCAACCATTTTTACAGAGCCCACTGCACTTGCTGACATGTCACATGTCACACACAAGTGCTGTTCTGTGTTGCACCTAATAAAGAATATACTTGGCAAAAGAGACAGCCACTCTGGCAACATCAACAGAGGAGATAATAAGACACAAATTCAGCTCATACAGATCCTGTCAAGTGACAAATTATTGTAAATTTAAAAGCAAAGCTTTCCTATTCAGTAACATTTGGTGTTTTGCAAGATCTGCTGTTACTGCCAGTAAATAGCTGCTTCCTTGATCAGCTGGTGCAGCCTGTCAGAGGTGGGCTGCATCTCTATTGTTTCATCCCATCTGCCAATGCTTGACGTCCCTCTCCTCAGCCTCAGCATTGTCCTGCCTTCCTTCAGTGGTGGGTCAGGTCACTACACACTGGTTTGTGGTGCAGGAGTCACAGAGCCACAGTCGTCTGACTGCCCAGTAAAAAACAACAGCTTGACTTACAATATTGTCATCATGTTTGTTTGTTAAGAAGGAGAGACTCACTTGGCAACATGCAAATTCAAATGAGCTGTTTAAGATGTGCACAATGAATAGAAATTAAAGCAGTTAGGCTACGATTGCAGGCGAGCCTTGTGGCCTATTTCCTTTTCCAGATGCTGGGTGATTTTGTACTGGCCTCGAGTGGATGTGGTAATTACCATTCATTTGCATTGTCATAGAAATTCATCCAATTACCACCAGTGTGAAAGCTTTTTTGATATGTGCAGGCTGAGTGGGTATTACTATTTTAAGACAATTATACAGTGATGTTGATGCCACATCATTTTTGTAGAGCATTTAGGAAATATATTTTATACTTTAGACAGAGCAAAACTGTATGCCCTCAAACTAAGACACTACGTTTTTCTCTGTTGAGTCAGTGATTCCATGACAACAATATTGTTTTCTAAGTGGCTGCTGAGAAGACTTCTATAGATCAAACCAATTAAGTAAGCTTCTAATTTTCAAAGTCACTAATATCCTCAAAATATTCAGTCATACTAAATATAATCAATACCGATATACCAGGAGTTATATGTTAAGATCTGCTACACTTGCCTTCATCCAAAGCACAAACACTATGCGATAATTTGATAATATTGTATGTAGAACATAAGAAAACTGCACAATGATGAGCTGTCATAACACAGAAATGGTATCCTTCGCTCAGACATTTGTGGTGCAGAACTTAACTCTCAAGAATAAATAAGAAGATTACTCCATTTGACGGCATCTGATGTAACTATGGAACAACTGGAACTAATGGCATATGACTGAAGGTTGTAACCCCAGATCATCTCTATCAAAATATTAAATAAAGCATGATCTCAAAGCATTCTGTTTTGAGTATGTAATAACAAATGCAATTTTCAAATGCTTTTGAATTTAGACTGTACTTGGCCTCAGTTTCACTCCATCATTGATTAGCTAGACAAACATTGATTGTATATTATAATTAATACGATAGACAATGGAGTGCTAAACACTGTTTTCTTTCTAAAGAAATCTATATCGTGAATCATTTAAAGTGTACCAAATAGTTCTGAACCAGGTGATGGCTTTCAGCTCTGGAATAATTTTTCCATTTTATGTTTAACAACGCTAATGGTAAGCAAACAGTTGTGTGGACAGTAATGTTTTTGGCATTGTTCTGAGATGTCCCAGATACTGATGTCCCGAGGTACAATGTCCCATTAGGCTCGAGCCATTTTGCTCTGAATACAGCAGTATTCCAAATCTGTTTTCCATCCACTGGTGCCACCCTGACATGTGTCTCGTGTCTTACCTTATTTCTTAGCTGAGGTTGTCTCAGTTTTGCAGGCTCTAGTATTGTGTTTCACTAAATCCTCAGAGACGTGTGAATCACATCACATCTATTTGTAGAAACATGACTCCCTTTTAAACTGAAATGCATTTCATAAGAGGCCAGCAGCTATGTCTGACATCAGGTCCAGTTTTCTTTTGTGTACCTTTAATCATATCACAACCTGTGTAGTCCACATAAAGTCCTTAATCCCTGTTCCTCTCTGACACTGGTTTTGAGGTTCCTCCCGACCACACTGATGCAAGCTGAGTGCATGTGAGTGCAACAGTCTGAGTCCCAGAAGACTGTTCTGAGGCAGAGGCAGTGTTTGCGCTCCTTGCAGTGGGTGGCATTAGGTGTTGGAGGCAGTACATATGCTGTTTGCTGTTGGGGCCCCCAAGAGAGTCCTCCTCCCATGACCCCCCCAATCACACGCACACACACACACGTACAATCTACAGTTTTAGGCTGATGCTGATACCACAAACAAACTATACCACCAGGGTCAGCTGAGATAGCTCAATCTGCTCTGTCAACATGACATGATAGAAGTGACATTGCCGGTGCTACTAGAACCAAAGAGGCCTTCTACATTTTACCAAAACATTTAGAGCAAACTACCTGCTAATTACAACCGAAATATTTGCTCCCCAAATATCTTTCTACCGTGCACCCTTAAAATATGAACATGGCTTCTTACCATAGAGTAGAGATGCTGTAATGCTCTCACCACAACTTGTTGTCAGCACACAGTCATAATACATTTAGATGTAGTGTCTGTACAGGTTTTCCCCCTTAAGGAATATAAGAGGTTTTAGATTTTTTTTTCTCTTGTAATTTTATCATAGACTAAATGTAAATACAGCACTGAACACATACCAGTGGATAATGTTGCTCAGGCTCTGTCAAATTGTTATATAATACACAAAATTAATCGTTCATTATAATGTAATCTTAGATCATATACTAAGCTTTTTTTCACTTTTAGATATGATATAATTCTATATAATAATCTACTTTATTTTATTCCTTATTCAGTTTAAATATAGGAGCCATTAATGTTCAAATGTCTGCAGGTCTGTTACACATTCAATTGTGAATGTGGTCCGGAACAGGGGTCCGGAAACATGATCACCTGACAGGCCTCTGTCACCCCACTGGGTCATGGTTTCTTCTCCTCTCCTCTCCTTTCCTCTCCTTTCCTCCTCCTCATCAAGCAGACTAGTTATGATGATCCCTGTGTAGTTTTTCTGCTTCTCTCCCCCTCCCCTCTCTATTTATTTACAGGTATTGCCGCTTTCGGAGCTGCATGATGACCTCCGGCCCCGCTGACCCATTATATAGTGTATTTTTGTGTGTGTTTTCTGTGCCTCTCCTCTCCTCTCCTCTCCTCTCCTCTCCTCTCCTCTCCTCTCCTCTCCTCTCCTCTCCCCCTCCCTCTCCCTCTCCCTCTCCTTCTCCTCCCCTCTCCTCTCCTCTTCCCCCTCCTTCTCCTTCTCTCCTCTCCTTCTCCCTCTCCTTCTCCCTCTCCTCTCCTTCTCCTCTTCTTCTCCTCTCCTCTCTCTTTACCCAGCCGGCCATCAGCAGGAGGGTCCCCCTACATGAGCCTGGACCTGCTCAAGGTTTCTTCCTGTTAAAGGGGAGTTTTTCCTTGCCACTGTTGCTTGTCTGGGGTTAGGCCCTGGGTTTCTGGAAAGCACCTTGAAACAATTTTGATTGTATAAGACACTATATAAATAAAGATTGATTGATTGATTGATTGATTGATTGATTGATTGATTGATTGATTGATTGATTGATGATTGATTGATTGATTGATTGATTGATTGATTGATTGATGAGAAGAGAGACTAAGAGGTGGTGATATAAATTATATCAACTCTCTCTCTCTTTCTCTACCTCTCTCTCTCTATAAATTTATATTTATATCTGGTCAAATTTCATATTAACACGATTGCGTAGCAATACACAACTCCAACACGACTGGGGCCAGGAGAACAACCCACCCTCAAGAGTCAGTTGCCTGGGAGTTCACACCTCAGAGGACTTGACCTGGACTCACATCATCACACCAGCTCTTCTTCCTCTTCAGACAGAGGAGACTCTGCATGCACTCCAGGGTACTCTGCATCATCTACAGGTGCACCATCAAGCGCATCTTGACCGGCTGCATCACTGACTGGTTCAGCTGCTGCTTAACCCCAACAAATGATGTGTCTAACAGCCACATCAGTGACTCCTTTCAAATCGACCCACATAAAACAAAAAATGGCAAAAAATATGTTGTTTCTTTCTCCTTCCAGACCTTCCAGAAGGTGAGGGGCCACACATTCATCCTCGGCTAAATGCTGGTTACATTAATCCTAGCAGACAGGAAGCAGTTGCGAGCCCCTGTCGGGTCAGCAGTGATTTTAGCAGCTGACCTAGGACCCCCAGCCTTCCCCTTCCAAAGGCCATTGTGGCTCCTCTTAGCTTTTGTTGCATTGAGGGATATATTCGATTGCTCCATTTGGCTGGTTCAGTGGAATGCTGTGGGTGTGCCCCGCCCATCGCTTGGTCAGCAGAGCATGAAGGAATATCAAAGCTGCATGGCTGCATGGAAGAGGGGGCTGAGAGGGTAACGTGTCATTGGGTGGAGTGTGTGTGTGTGTAAGTGGGGGGGGGGGGGGGGGGGGGGTACTTGTCACATGGCTGATGGCTGATTTACCACTCCAGTGGAGAGGCCTTGTAGGCCACATCGCCTTACCAGCACTCACACATTTCACTGACATGCTTTCTTGCTCTCCAACCCGACATCAACGAACATGAACATGACCCCCCCCCCCCCCCAGAGCCTCAGCTGAAGCATCTGCATCGATTTCTCTTCTAGCCAATTCAACATCATCCTTTCATGAACTCCTCTAACTGGTTGTCTTTGTCTGTGTTTCACTTACCAGTTCGTTATTTCCACCCCCTGCACTCACCCCCCACAAAATGCCCATTTTAGTTGGAAAATTGGTGAACCCTTGTTGTCATTTTCAGCAACAACAAACATAAAAGATGCCTCACTAATGTTTTGGATGGCATCGAACCATCATTTCAATCAGTGGCTGGGCTCCCTTAATATTCCCCAAAATTGTTTCAGCCTTGAATTCTTAGGGGGCACCCACTGCTCATAGACGGGCCCAGTAAATCTATTAGATTAAAACATTTTAAAAGCATTTTTCTTCTGCTGTTATTGCATTGATTTAGCTCGCAAGGGGGGCACACATTTTCGTACATTATTTTTGACATGACAACAGAAATGTAGGGTGAGCAACAATGTTTTCCTTATTTTTTAAGGCCACAAAGGCCACCGTTAAAAGAGTCAGCAGAGGTTTCTAGGTGTTAAATGTTTGGAGTAAAGAAGACCTACAGAGTCGTGATACAAATGATAAATATGCACAAACTCCAGATTTCGTGTTAATTTTAGTATAGTTTACCTTCTTTCTCTGCAGTGACATGTGACGCTATCATGCTGTAGCATTGACTGCAAATCTCTTGATCCATCCTCTACCACGCAGCATATGTTATAAGTTTGACATCTAATGTAAGTGTGGGCTGTCTAAATAAAAGACCATTCAGAGATAAGAGGACACTCCTCTCTCTGTCTGTCAACATGTAAGTCTTAAGTGAAATGGAGTGCTAGCTGGGATTCCTGTCTGGTATCCTGTCTGACATGAAAGGCTGCTTGCTGGGACTGAGAAAGGAGCTCAGAGAGAAGTATTCCCGCTGGACCCTCTAGCAGATGGAACAAGAACACCTTGAAGGATGGGAGTGTTGTTGAGCCCATGCACTTGCTTTTTCCCCATAAGATGAAATGCAGTGCGAGGCTGTCTCAAATCTCTGCAATCTGCGGATATGAGCTGGGCTGAAAGCGCACCTGGCTCTTCAAGGAGAGCAGTCGTTTGAGATGTGACAGAATGCCTTGTCAGATAGAATCAGTGTAATGGAGAGATAATCCCACAGTCACTCAGAAAAGCAGCTCAGGAGGGCATCTTGAAGGAATAGCCAGATATTCTTTGCCATTTCTCAGGAAAAGTTGTTGTATTTTTTTACAGGCAGAAATCAAAAGTGAGTCATGGAAGGACACATTTGGATTAGAGATACATTTCTTATGTTTAACTTATAATACAAGGTTTAATAAAGGAGACTTTCAGTCTTTCTGCTGAGCAGCACCGTTCCTTACAGGCTTATTAGCTAACAGAGACATGATGTTTTGCAGCCGCTCTATATACAGACATGTGCTTTTCCTCTTTTGTCACTCGAGCCCTGGGAGGAGTTTTGCTGGCCGGCCACCTTCCTTGACCTGTCACTCAGTCTTCTGACAGCTGCTGCTGCTCTGCCCTCCTCCCTCCTATTCTTTTCCATTTTCATTGCCTCACCCTCCCAGTTACTCCCCAGCCCTCCTCTTCAATCCTAGCATGCGGATCAAGGTCTCATTTTCATGTGTCAGGCTCCCTGTCAGTGTGATGGCTCCCTGTCTTCCTATCTCATTACCAAACAGTGAGCCTGCACTGGTTAGCAGCAGGAGAGATCAGGTCCATGCAAGTCAGGCCAATGATCCCTGGCAATCCATATACAGTATTATAAAAAATAATATATATTCTGGTCATACCTTTCGAATCATCTCTCAGGGGGAGCTGTATCAATGGGAAACAAAGGTGTTTACTTTTCAGAGCTGCATGTTAATTTGTCTTGAAGGATATTTTTAAATAAATAAACATGAGAGAGGCATGATTTTTATTTCTTTACCGTTTGTCCTTGACTGTTAATTGTAACTTCCATTAGGCACTCTTGCATTTGATGCTGATGATGTGAGGGTTAGATGTGAGATGGTAGTTAAATTCTAATTGCATGAAGGAGTTCTATCGCTATAAATTTGGGAGGCTGTGTATTGCTCCCTTTTAATGAATGTACTGCAGCCATCTAGGATAAGAAGAGACTTTGTGAGTTTATAATGAACTGAGAAAGGCTTTTGAATATGTACGAAGCTGCAAGACCCTAGGCAAGATGTACACAAGCTTCCCTGATGGGTGTGAAGTTGATTATATCACTTCCTTCCACAGGAACAAGTCTTATTTGGTACAGAGTTTAAATCCAGGGCTTGTTGTACCATAGTAAATTTAAGGAGTCTGTAAAACAGGGAAATAATGGCAGCAAAACAGAGCACGTAAACTATTTTCAGGTGGTGTATTGTTCTAATCTTTGAGATCGAATGCAACTTTTAAAAAGTGGTCCAAGATATCTGTTTAAAATGTGAATCAATGGACAGCTTCTGACCAAAACCTCCTCACTACAACACAGATGGCCACAATCAGTCCATCCAGAGTCATTTTTCTGGACCTGAGTTTTGTCTGAGTTCAGAAGAAAATTTGTTGCTCATGTAAGTTTAACACAAGGTGGAAGTTTGATGAAATTTTCTATTTTTATTGGCTTCATTCATCTTCAAAATGGTATCTAATCTCACCAATGTGCTTCAGAACTGTTGATTAGTAAGGAAAGGATGTTACTGTCTGTTCCATCTCACTGACTGGGGTCGTTAATTGTATCAACCATTTTTATATTTTTGTCTGGGTTTTATAAGATTCGTGACACTGTAGAACTCATTCAAATCACTCCTGGATTTACACTTGGAGATGTTCTTTACAGGGCCATCAGTATCTTATGTGATCTTTATCTTCTGTTGGCTTTTACCCTTCAGGGGTCGCTGCAGTTAATCAGCTGTTTCCAGCTCCTTCTTTCGTTGGAACCTTCTTCTCTCACAGCATGCTAACTTTATGTCCTCTCTAACTGTGTCATTTGTTTGGTCTCAGGTATTCCTCCTGCCTGCAGCTCCATCCTCAGCATCCTTCTACCAACATATTATAGTCACATATGTCCAGAGCATCTTAGTTTGGCCTCTCTTCCCCCTTCCAGAACATCTAAAATGTGCTGTTCCATTGATGTCCTCATTCCTGATCATCTTAATTGTTGTTACTCCTAAATAGAACCTCAACATATTTCTCTCTGCCACCTTTAGCTCTGCTTCCTCACTTCTCCTCAGTGCCTCTGTCTTTAAACCAGCATCACTGGTCTGAACACCATCCTTCCCTTTGTTCTTATCAACTATCGCACCTGACTCTTCACTCCCTCTGTTCATCCTGCTTGTACACTTCTTCATCTATTATTCACAGATTCCATAGCTCCTTTACTGTAACTCTAAGTACTCAAATCCTCTTCTTTCCTTACCTTCCTCACCTCCACCTTGGTTCCTCTCTTCATGTATTCTGTGTTCCTCTGGCAAAGCTTCATACATCTCCTTTCCAGGACAGACCTCCAACTCTTTAAGTACTCTTCCACCTGCATCCCGCTCTCACCTCAAATCACAAAATCATCTGCAAATATCTTTTTGAGGAGATTGCTCACTAACCTCATGACTTGCATTTTAGCTTGGCACCGTTTTAGACTGGATGCCCTTCCTGCTTCAACCCTCTGTATTTATACAGGTTTGAGACCCACATAAAGATAAAACCGGCTTGTCCTACCCCTATGGCTGTGCTCAAGAGGTTAATCGGGACCTACAGATATTCCTGGAGCTGTATTTGACAATGGTGGTTTTGAGAGCTGTACTCAGTTTGCAGTCAGCGACAGTGAGGTGGCATCTTGTGAGGCTGCCAATGCTCTTCAGGAGAAATAAGCAATCGTGCAATCTAGCTGATCTGCATGATGGTTGTAGTGGGCAGAGATACTGGTGCCACATCCTCCACACATCTGGCATATAGCCTATAGGAGACACAGATATCGATATTGCTGTTAGTCTTTCATCTCAGGTCAGCCTCCCTGGTATTATGTTATGTGGGCCTGCTAACATTCAGTGTTGATAGTAAATTTTCCCTTCTGTCCTGTACCGTCTAAAGTCTGGTTACACTTCATCAAGAAATTGCTATATTAATAAATAAAATAAATATATTTATATTAAAATTAGTACTAGTAATAGTATTTGTAACAGTAGTAGCAGTAGTTGTGGAGGACATGTGTTGATTTTAAGGGTACATAGTAAAAAGGACAGAATAACCACCAAATTCCACATAAAGCATCTGTGACATGCTACGCAGTGCAGCACACTGTGTGTCAGATACACTCCCTATCTGGTGGATAACTGTAATTCCACAGTAAGCAGCACAGTTCGTAACTGTAGCGACCCAGAAGTGCTGCAGCAAAGATGTACTCCAGTTCTATTTTTTCCAGTGACTACGCTTCCATTTATCATCTATCCCCATTGCTCTGATCACACCAAACAGGAACCATACCCAACTTCTGGTAAATTTTACAATGCAGCACATTCTAGGATATGACCTACAGATTGTAAAATCTTATTTGATTCAAAATTCATATCCTGTCACTTTTAAGGTGAAATAGCAAGGTTCTGAGGAAGGATGAAAGAGGAAAAACTGATAATTGAAGTGAAAATATGCTATGCGACTCCACATCCTTTCTATAGGGATACAAACCAAAAGAAGAAAACATGTTATGTTCAGCCGAGTTAATTATTATTTCAGTTACTTTCTAATGTCTTTCGCGAGAGTGGAATGGAGTTGTTGTGTGGTTCCGTGATGCAGTTCCGCTTTGTGATGTTTCAGAAACGCATCCAGTGTGCGAGGTTATGTGCTGTCGGTCACTTCTGATTCATGGTGCTGAAGTGAAGGAAGGCACATTATGTACAAAAGGAAAATTGCATCTGCATCGTCTAAGTGAAATTAATGGTGTGTTTTCTTAAATTTCATCCTTCATCTATTCTAAGATCTCCAATTGTCTGTCTTGTTATGATCTGTTATTAAGAATGTGTGCTTTCTTGGCTGGAAAAAGAGATTTAATCAAAAGGGACTTTACAGGGAAACAAATTAATGAATTAATTGATTAATTACTAATATGTTCAAAATGATCTGAAAACAGTAACAAATGCACATCACACAAAAAAGTGATATAAACACTCTTGACCCAAACCTTAATCAGGTATTACCAGTATTCTGGTATCACTCAGCAGTTACTGCCGTGTCTCCCCTTCTTCCAGCCGGCCATCAACAGCAAATTCCCCCACACAAGCCTGGTCCCATTCTGATGCCACTTCTGAGTGCAAAGGTTTTTTTGAACTGCATAGAGACATTCCTGAGACATGAACTGAACTTGAACTTGAACATTTACTAATGTCAATTATTGTGATAATAAAGAAGTCAAGAGGATTCAAGGTTCAAATTTAATTTTGACATAACCAGAGAGCCGGATTAGCTCTCACTGACTCAATGAACCTCCATCCATCCATCCATTCTCTACCGCTTATCCGGGGTCGGGTCGCGGGGGCAGCAGCCTAAGGAGAGAAGCCCAGACTTCCCTCTCCCCAGCTACCTCCTCCAGCTCATCCGGAGGGATCCCCAGGCGTTCCCAGGCCAGCCGAGAGACATAGTCTCTCCAACGTGTCCTGGGTCTCCCCGGGGGTCTCCTACTGGAGGACATGCCCTGAACACCTCACCAGGGAGGCGTCCAGGGGGCATCCTGACTAGATGCCCAAGCCACCCCATCTGGCTCCTCTCAACGCGGAGGAGCAGCGACTCTACTCCGAGCTCCTCCCGGATGGCAGAGCTTCTCACCCTATCTCTAAGGGAGAGCCCAGCCACCCTACGGAGGAAGCTCATTTCAGCCGCTTGTACCCGTGATCTTGTTCTTTCGGTCATTACCCAAAGCTCATGACCATAGGTGAGGGTAGGAACGAAGATCGACCGGTAAATCGAGAGCTTCGCCTTTCGGCTCAGCTCTCTCTTCACCACAACGGACCGGTGCAGAGTCCGCATTACTGTGGACGCCGCACCGATCCGCCTGTCGATCTCCCGCTCCATTCTTCCCTCACTCGTGAACAAGACCCCGAGGTACTTAAACTCCTCCACTTGGGGCAGGATCTCCTCCTTTACCCGGAGAAGGCACTCCACCTTTTTCCGGTCGAGAACCATGGCCACGGATTTGGAGGTGCTGATTCTCATCCCAGCCGCTTCACATGCGGCGGAGAACCGATCCAGTGATAGTTGGAGGTCACGGGCCGATGAAGCCAACAGGACCACATCATCCGCAAAAAGCAGAGACGCGATCCTGAGGTCACCAAACCGGATCCCCTCAACACCATGACTGCACCTAGAAATTCTGTCCATAAAAATTATGAACAGAATCGGTGACAAAGGGCAGCCCTGGCGGAGGCCAACCCTCACCGGAAACGAGTTCGACTTACTGCCAGCAATTCGGACCAAACTCTGGCACCGATCGTACAGGGAGCGGACAGCCCGTATCAGCGGGCCCGACACCCCATACTCTCGGAGGACCCCCCACAGGACCCCCCGAGGGACACGGTCGAATGCCTTCTCCAAGTCCACAAAACACATGTGGACTGGTTGGGCAAACTCCCATGCACCCTCGAAGACCCTGCGGAGGGTGTAGAGCTGGTCCACTGTTCCACGCCCAGGACGAAAACCACATTGCTCCTCCTGAATCCGAGGTTCGACTATCCGGCGGACCCTCCTCTCCAGTACCCCTGAATAGACCTTACCAGGGAGGCTGAGGAGTGTGATCCCCCTATAGTTGGAACACACCCTCCGGTCCCCCTTCTTAAAAAGAGGGACTACCAATCCAGCGGCACTGCCCCCGATGTCCACGCGATGTTGCAGAGTCGAGTCAACCACGACAGCCCTACAACATCCAGAGCCTTAAGGGACTCTGGGCGGATCTCATCCACCCCCGGGGCCTTGCCACCGAGGAGTTTTTTAACTACCTCGGCAACTTCAGCCCCGGAGATACGAGAGCCCATCTCCAGGTCCCCAGGCCCTACTTCCTCACTGGAAGGCGTGTTGGTGGGATTGAGGAGGTCCTCGAAGTATTCCTTCCACCGATCCACAACATCCCGAGTTGAGGTCAGCAGCACACCATCACCACTATACACAGTGTTGACAGTGCACTGCTTCCCCCTCCTCAGACGCCGGATGGTGGTCCAGAACCTTTTCGAGGCCGTCCAAAAGTCGTTCTCCATGGCCTCACCGAACTCTTCCCATGCCCGAGTCTTTGCCTCGGCAACCGCTGTAGCTGCACTCCGCTTGGCACGCCGGTACCCATCTGCTGCCTCAGGAGTCCCACAGGCCAGTAAGGCCCGATACGACTCCTTCTTCAGCTTGACGGCATCCCTCACCGCTGGTGTCCACCAGCGGGTTCGGGCATTGCCGCCATGACAGGCACCAACCACCTTGCAGCCACAGCACCGGTCAGCTGCCTCAACAATGAAGGCACGGAACACGGTCCACTCGGACTCAATGTCCCCCGCCTCCCCCGGGACATGGTCAAAGCTCTCCCGGAGGCGTGAGTTGAAGCTCCTTCTGACAGGGGACTCTGCCAGGCTTTCCCAGCAGACCCTCACAACACGTTTGGGCCTGCCAGGTCTGTCCGGCATCCTTCCCCACCATCGGAGCCAACTCACCACCAGGTGGTGATCAGTTGACAGCTCCGCCCCTCTCTTCACCCGAGTGTCCAGAACATGCGGCCGCAAATCCGATGACACAACCACAAAGTCGATCATCGATCTGCGGCCTAAGGCGTCCTGGTGCCAAGCGCACATGTGGACGCCTTTATGTCTGAACAAGGTGTTCGTTATGGACAATCTGAGACGAGCACAGAAGTCCAATAAGAAAACACCACTCGGGTTCAGATCAGGGGGGCCGTTCTTCCCAATCACACCTCTCCAGGTCACACTGTCATTGCCAACGTGAGCATTGAAGTCACCCAAGAGGGCGAGGGAGCCCCCAGAAGGGGCACTCTCCAGCACTCCCTCTAAGGACTCCAAAAAGGGTGGATACGCTGAACTGCTGTTTGGACCATAGGCACAAACAACAGTCAGGATCCGTCCCCCCACCCGAAGGCGAAGGGAGGCTACCCTCTCATCCACCGGGGTAAACTCCAATACACAGGCACTGAGCTGGGGAGCAACCAGAATTGCCACCCCTGCTCGTCGCCTCTCACCATCGGCAACTCCAGAGTGGTAGAGAGTCCAACCCCTCTCAAGAAGACTGGTTCCAGAGCCCTTGCCGTGCGTCGAGGTGAGGCCAACTATATCTAGTCGGAACTTCTCAACCTCGCGCACCAACTCAGGCTCCTTTCCCACCAGAGAGGTGACATTCCATGTCCCTAGAGCCAGTTTGTGCAGCCGGGAATCAGACCGCCAAGGTCCCTGCCTCCGGCTGCTACCCAAAACACAATGCACCCGACCCCCTTGGCCCCTCCTGCAGGTGGTGAGCCCACGGGAAGGGGGTCCCATGTTGCCTCTTCGGGCTGCGCCCGGCCGGACTCCATGGGCAGAGGTCCGGCCACCAGGCGCTCGCCAACGTGCCCCACCCCCAGGCCTGGCTCCAGGAGGGGGCCCCGGTGACCCGCATCCGGGCAAGGGAAACTTGGCACCAATGTTGTTCAGCATCATTAGGGGGTCCTGGGCTACGCTTTGTCTGGTCCCTCACCTAGGACCTGTTTGCCATGGGTGGCCCTACCAGGGGCATATAGCCCCAGACAACGGAGCTCCTAGGATCATTGGGACACGCAAACCCCTCCACGACGATAAGGTGGCAGCCCAGGGATGAACCTACACTCATGAACCATCTGGTTAAGCATGAGCTAAATGTGAAGTATGTCCTTTTATTCTTGGGCTGCATGAAAAAATTCACATGGTTGATCCCGAAAGAAGCCTCCCTCCATACCTGCTCCATACCAGCACAGGTCTCATTTCTCCTGCCAGCAGGTGTTCTCTTTTTGATATAACAGGCTTTACAAGTGTAATTATCACGAGGCTGGCTGCAGCCCTCACCGTGTTCCTGTCACGATGACTTCCTTTCTCTCCTTCTCAATTTAACTCTCCATCATTTTCCTTTCATTATCAAAAAATAATTTGGAGTCTAAGTGAAGAAAAGTGATTGCAGAAGACACCAAGCAGTACATGATTCAAGGGTGGAAAGGCACGTACCAATGGGCTTCATAGATGCAGTTAATAGCGTGCTGTGTGGGCCAGCTAATGTCTTAACCCCCCTTCTCATGAAACCTGTAATTACCAGGGATTCGTTAATCAACAGTGAAACAGAGATGAAGCAGTGGACTAATTGGGGCTGACGTGCTCTGTAATTAGAGCAATAGTCACACATTGGGATCATATGAATGAATGACTTTGCCAGCTTTTTTGCAAAGCTCTATTACATCTGTGGGAGCAACCAGCACGATTTTCAGACATGTATATAAAGGATACAATATGGTTTTTGTGCAAACAGCAGATTTTCTCTCCAGGCCTCTTGACTAGGCCTGTTTTAATTATGTCTGTGTCTGAGGACGAGAATGGGGGTTGGAGGGAGACCAATTATTTTTCTTTCCTTCTCGCTCTCTTTCTTTTTTGCCCCAAACCTTTTTTTTTAATTCATGCTGCTATTTGTCAGAAGAAGGAAGTGAACTGTGTTAATATTGCAGAGTGGAAGGACGCATCATTCACTTTTATATAAACACAAACAATGAGTTCTAATAAAGCTATCTATGAAATAATATTCTAAAACTTATGGGCTGAAAAACACTCAGCTGAGAAATTATACTTTTTCTTGTTCTGTTCAGTTTCAAAGAAATCTAACATCATAGCAAAACTAATCCTACTTTCAAATAGGAAAATATCATGAGAAAACTACTCAGGTGCCATTAATGGAGAAAAACAATCTTAATGTTAACTTAAAATGCATGCATTGAAAATAAACATCTCTTTCTGGAACCTCTGGTATTTACAATAAAGAAAATTGTAATTTTCAGTCATGTCATAGGAACTGAATGGTAAAAAAGAAAACATCATCATCATTGGCATCATCATCATCATAATCTGGCCTCAGGCCTCTGTCACCCCACTGGGTCATGGCTTCCTCTCCTCTCCTCTCCTCTCCTCTCCTCTCCTCTCTCCTCTCCTCTCCTCTCCTCTCCTCTCCTCTCCTCTCCGAGTAGATCATCGATGATGTTGTTTCTTCTATAGTTACTCTGCCCCCCCGTATCCATCAATAGGTCTAGCCGCATTCATAGCTGTATGCTGGCCTACCAACCTCTGACCTCCGACCCTGCTGACCCACTCTACTCTTATACTACTCTCACCTGACAGGCCTCTGTCACCCCACTGGGTCATGGTCTCCTCTCCTTTCCTCTCCTTTCCTTTCCTCCTCCTCATCAAGCAGACTAGTTATGCTGATTCCTGTG
This sequence comes from Takifugu flavidus, assembly GCF_003711565.1. Lineage (NCBI taxonomy): Eukaryota > Metazoa > Chordata > Actinopteri > Tetraodontiformes > Tetraodontidae > Takifugu > Takifugu flavidus. Next base: position 14,568,231 of record NC_079524.1, read on the forward strand.
TAGTTTTTGTACTCCCCCCCCCCCCCCCCCCCCCTCATTCATTTACAGGTATCGCCGCCTTCGGAGCTGCATGATGACCTCCGGCCCCGTTGACCCGTTGTATAGTGTATTTTTGTGTGTGTTTCTGGGCTCTGTGCCTCTCCTCTGCTCTCCTCTCCTCTCCTCTCCTCTCCTCTCCTCTCCTCTCCTCTCCTCTCCTCTCCTCTCCTCTCCTCTCCTCTCCTCTCCTCTCTCTTTACCCAGCCGGCTATCAGCAGGAGGGTCCCCCTACATGAGCCTGGTCCTGCTCAAGGTTTATTCCTCTTAAAGGGGAGTTTTTCCTTGCCACTGTTGCTTGTTGGGTGTCACGTTCAACCCTTTTGAGGGGGTTAACGTAGAGACTAACAAACCACCAGGGAATGACTGAAACAGACAAGATTGTACTTTATTTCTTAACAGAACACACGTGCATTTATCAGGAGTGGAGGGAGAACAAACGGGTCTGTGCCAAAACAAAAGTCAAAAAACAGGGCATCTTAAAACATTAAAAAACACAACGGTGGCCACAGCCCATAACCTAGTGTAAATAACAATCAGAATATCTACGTGCGGCAATGTATGGGGTACCCCGTCCTTACCTAGTCCCACCTGCCCTCCACAAACTCTTCCTGTCCAACACTGAGCGAGAGCGAGCCCCCATGAAATTAGGGGGGAGAGCCTTTAAAACTGATACGTAACATTGGGGGTTAGGCCCTGGGATTCTGGAAAGCGCCTTGAAACAATTTTGATTCTATAAGACGCTATATAAATAAAGAATGATTTGATTTATACCAGCAGCTTGTACTATCAGTGTATCTCTATGATCTCTGTCTATTCTCTCCTCTACCTGTCCTCCCCCTTCTCCTCGCTCTCTCTACCCAGCCGACAAGCAGCAGGAGGGTCCCCCTATGTGAGCCTGGTCCTGCATGTGAGCCTGGTTTCTTCCTGTTAAAGGGGATTTTTTCCTTGCCATTGTTGCTTGTTGGGGGTCAGGCCCTGGGATTCTGTAAAGCACCTAGAAACAATTTTGATTGCAACAGATGCTATATAAATAAAGACTGATTGATTAATTGATTGAACTTTAGGCAAGGCAATTTTTGACTGGATCTAAGTTGGTTTAACACCTCCAGTTCTTTTTAACTTACAAAGTTATGGACACTATTCAATGGATTTAAAACTTGAAAGAGGAGGACATTGTGGGCAATTTCTGTGTGAAAACATCACAGTGGTTAAGTGCATTCAACTGGGTTTTTTTTATCCTTTTGGTCAGATTCTTGCATTCATCTTTCAACCTGCCTATTACCTCACCTCCAAACATGCCACTACAACTTCTGAAGTCCAGGTGCTGTATCTGTGGCATGCACAACAAATGCTGAATCCAGTGCAACATTGATTATGAAGATGTGACCAAATCGGTGCCCAGCCAGAGCTTCGCAAGACTGGCAGTGCCCAGCCAGCAAAGAACCCAAACGCTGCTCCTCCAGTGGTACAGCGAGACACTGAGGATCAGTGATGATCCTACACTCTTGTGAGCAACATATCCACCTCTGTTCCCAAAGCCTCCGAGTCTTTGGGTCTCCCTGTATTTTATCCCCAGGCCTCAAGCCCCAGACCATTAAGAACCAGAGGGCCTCACATCTCCCAGTGCCCAATCCTCAAAATGCCTTGGCTCCTCAACTTTCCTGTGCTGTTTTCGAACATTTACGTTAGGATTTAAGAATTTGCTGTGCCTTTTGGTATAAATCTTTAGCTATGCTGCCCTTTCAGATGGGGTCAGATCATTATCTGTTTGTGGCATGTATTTTCTTTCTTTCTTTCTTTCTTTCTTTCTTTCTTCTTTCTTTCTTTCTTTCTTTCTTTCTTTCTTTCTTTTTTTCAGTGGTGGAAGGAGTGGAGGAGAGATCACATAGCTCCTGTAATGGCGTCTCTTCATTGGCTGCCCATTAAATTTAGAATAATTTTTAAAACCCTTCTTTTGACCTACAAGGTCCTCAGAGGCCTAGCTCCATCCTATCTGGAGGAGCTAGTGATACCTTATCAGCCCAATAGACCGCTCTGCTCTCAGAATGCTGGTCTACTTGTGGTTCCCAGAATTTCTAGGAGTAGAATGGGGGGCGGAGCATTTAGCTACCAGGCCCCCCTGCTATGGAACCAGCTCCCTGTCCAGGTACGGGAGGCTGACTCCATCGCTACTTTTAAGATCAGACTTAAAACCTACCTCTTTGAAAAAGTTTATTGTTACTAATTCTGTAGTTCCAGTTATTATCATAGACAGACAAATTATCATACTTAGGGGGTCGTCTAATCATTAGGTTAACATCTTAGCTGTGCTGTTATAGGCCAAGGCTGCCGGGGTCCGGAAACATGATCACCTGACAGGCCTCTGTCACCCCACTGGGTCATAGTTTCCTCTCCTCTCCTCTCCTTTCCTCCTCCTCATCAAGCAGACTAGTTATTCTGAGTCCTGTGTAGTTTTTCTGCTTCCCCCCCCCCTCTATTCATTTACAGGTATCGCCGCCTTCGGAGCTGCTGACCCGCTGTATAAATAGGGTATTTTTGTGTGTGTTTCTGTACTCTGTGCCCGTCCGCTCCTCTCCTCTCCTCTCCTCTCCTCTCCTCTCCTCCTCTCCTCTCCTTCTCCCTCTCCTCTCTCTCCTCTCACCTCCTCTCACCTCCCTCTCCTTCTTCCTCTCCTCTCCTCTCCCCTCCTCTCCCTATCCTCTCCTTCTCCTCTCTCTTTACCCAGCCGGCCATCAGCAGGAGGGTCCCCCTACATGGGCCTGGTCCTGCTCAAGGTTAAAGGGGAGTTTTTCCTTGCCATTGTTGCTTGTCTGGGGTTAGGCCCTGGGATTCTGGAAAGCGCCTTGAAACAATTTTGATTGTATAAGACGCTATATACAGTAAATAAAGATTGATTGATTGTGTGAGTGGGAGAGAGAGCGAAAAAAGAGAGACTGAAAAAACGCGTTTTTCCTATTTCTGACCTTTTTTGTGTGAGTGTGAATGTTTGTGAACATAGTTTGTTTTATTGTGCGTTTCATATTTATTTATTTGCTTCTTAGTTTAGCGAGTGTGTAAGTTTGTGGGGCGGCCGACCGCATGCGGCCGTCGAACGCCAACCTGAAAGGGTTGAGCAGGAGGAACGGGGTGAAAGTAGGAGCGGGCTCCGTGTTCAGTGTGGAGAAGGTGGCTCTGGCTGTGGGCCAGGAAATCGGCCACAGCTCGAATAAATCCGCCGCCCCCATGAACAGGGCGATCGTGCTGTTCGTAGAGAATGTAGATCAGGCGAACAGGTTGGTGGAGATGGGGATCACCCTGGGGGGCAGTTCGTCCAGGTGACTCCGCTAACGCAGCCGGCGGCACGGATTACCTTGTCCAATGTGCCGCCGTTATCAGCGATGAGTTCAAACAGGTGCACATGATACTTTCCCGACAAGCTCCTGTTCATCCAGTCAGCCAGCCATTGGATCAAACACAGAGCAGCGTCGGACCTCACCAACCCTGAGATCTTTCGTTAGAAGAAGCACATGGGCAAAACGAGGAAACAGCTCAGATGACTGTCCAAACAGGAGCACCAGCTTGTAGGCTGACCGGCTGGGAAGGGATGGAGCCTCCCACTGGAGCCTGCGCATCGAGCCACCACCGTTTCCCTCTCTTGGAAGATGGATCCTGCTATGTCGGACCAGTGCCCATTTCTGTTCGGGGCGAGAGACAATTTTTTTTTGTGTGTGTACAGTGAGAGACTCACTGTACTTTTTTTAAATGTTGTACAAAGCGCTTTTATATCAGTTTCACATTGAAGAACTCCTTGTGGAGTAACTGTTTTTGTTAATTTGTTTATTTTATTGTAAGTACTGGTTTTTCAACAGGGTGTGAAATTGTGTAAATAAAGTGTTTGTGTAGAAATAAAAAAAATCTTTCTTTCATATACTTTCATTTATTTTCACAGGCGCTAATGTTCATTTTGAGCAATATCTTGTATTGTAAAATATGTCTGAAGATGTCTGTGTAGATTCTCAATCATCCAGGTCATTGTATCCAAGGTAGTTTTCTGTGTCAACTGGACTGGGTTTCTTCTCTTGAAGACGTTTCGCCTTCTATCCATCAGAACTGAAGAAGCCTTCTGGATAGAAGGCGAAACGTCTTCAAGAGAAGAAACCCAGTCCAGTTGACATAGAAAACTACTTTGGATGTCTGAAGATGCAAGTCCACTACTTTGTGTGCTCTCAAGTTCTCATTTCAATTGAAGGTGAATAATACATGCTGAGAAAACACTGAGGTAAATAAGGAATACAGGAGACTCTGTGACCAGGTCCTGGAAGAAAAAGCTATGGATTACACTTTGTAACTAAGCAACATTTGTTCAATTCAGCTATAAAATATCATGACAGATTTGACATGGCAGATAATCCCCACTGTTAACCCCCCGATGATTTCACCACACCTAATATGTAAAAAAAATATTAATCAAGTTCAAAGACTGCTATAAAATTGATATATAAAATAGATCACATTTCACTTTTTTTGCAAGTCCAGTGGGTAATAATTTAGCTAAGTCAATCATTTATTTAACTCCAACTGATTGTGATTTTTAATATTTACTGAATTTGCACATGTGTTTGTGGATTGATTTTAGTTGTGTGCATGCCTGTCTGGCTCAAACAACACTCCTAACAATATGGAGCCTCCTGTACTGAACCTATCTTGTTAATCAGTTTATTGTTCCCAGATGTTCCACTGATGTTGGTCCATATAACCATCTCTTTCTGATGACTGAGTTCAAGCTCTGGGGGCTGATTTATTCTACACTAGATCTCCACACCAAGCCTTTACTACAGCTCCTGGAAGCCAGGAATGACCAAGATAGACCAATCAAATACTTTTTCATATATTCATCATTGAAAATTGAAACCAATCATGATCAGTAATTATCATCATTAGCTCTAAAAATAATCCTCGTTCATAATTATTGACTGACATAAACACAGAACCCAAACTACAGAAACTACTCAGCTATATTATTAAGCTCATACAGCATAGAGAAAACATGCATGTTTACATACATATTACATATTGTACACATCCTTTTAACTGTCATCATTACAGTTCCTTGTGTGAAAGTCATGTCTATTTAGAAATTTGTATACAATTGATATGTATGAAGAGCTACATGGTTGAGTTTCTATGAAATTGAACCCCCACTCCACCCCACCATCATTTATTTATTGGTCACTGGACTTTCAGCGATAACACTATAGCTGAGAATATTACCGTAACTATAAATATCCTTAAAAAAACAAAAAACAACAACGTTGTTGCCAATAGAAACGTCTAATGCACTCCAAATCTCTATAGAATATTGATTAGTGTACTGTTAAAATTATGACTTTGTATAGATATTGTAATTTTTATTCTGAGAAGAGGACTTTTTAGATATTATGGCTGGTTTCATATCAAGTTCATACAAATGTCTAAAAAGCAAGAACAAAATTGAAAAAGGCTGCAGCCTGATGGGTGGATGGAAACTTGTCCTCTCTGTCTCCCTGCCTTCTGAGCACCTTCTCTTGATCATTGGGATTTCAAAGCTTGTGTAACAACACCTCTGCTTCCTGTTGCTGCATGTTCTTCACATTTGGTAATGCACAGGGCAGCTTCATATGTTTTTTCTTTCCGCTCCTGTCTTGCCTAGTGTTCTGTTTCCTCTCCTTGCTCTCATTGGTCAAATGTCCTCCATCAAGCTGTAACTATTATGACTTTCATCTTTTCATTGTCATTATTGGAGTAGGTTCAACTATTTACAAAAGGCTACCCAGTGTTTTAACATCAACTGAGAGTTGAGAGTTGTTGTACATCCTTGATTGTAGAGCAGAGAGTAGGCACTCCACTGCTGGTTGGAGGTACCCTCATCGGTGCCACCTGCTCTTGGAGCATCCTCTTAATTATCAGATCAAAGCAAGTGAAAATGTGCCAAGTATTCTGGAGCTGTAGATGAATGCTGCTGGCCTTTGATCCTCCTGCCCAGCCTCATCGCAGCAACCTGCTTAAATTAAATACGGAAAGCCTTCCTTCTTTATGCCTTTTCTCCTCATAAGCTGTTGCATTTTGGAGTCTCCACTCTGTTTGATGTGTGGGGGTACTTAGCCTGACCCAGGGTGGAAGTGTGGCTGAAAAAGTGCATCTAATCATGCGCTGCAGCCCCATGCTGAGTTACCTGGAAACGTCCAATTTGACCAAGATGCATACATTCCATCCAGGTTGGTGTGCATATGTGTGTGTCTATATGCGTGTGCTGTAATCACCAGTCGTTGAGGGTCTAGGTTTGTGCAAACACAACACAGTCTCCTGTATGTGAGTAACAAACTTGGTCTGGTCTGGTCTGGTTTGGCCCCAGACGGCCCCCACCTCTGTCTTGCATTAGACCAAAGAGCATTTATGAGTGTGGCAGACTCAACTGCAACAGTTGAAGCCCTGTGTCACCATATGTTTTACAGGAGGGGACAGACGGAAAGAGGAAAGGTTGTACTGATCAGGCAACAGTCAAGTGCTCTGGGTGCCCTTTTATGGGCTGCTCCACTAATGAATGTTGGGTTCTGGGACTATGGCGTAACATAAGAGGCCACTCCACCCGAGGACACCCTCACCCTTATTTGCAGGAATGCCATGAAGCTTTAAAAGGCACCTCCGCCTGTAGAAGTCACTTCTGCTTATTTCCCTTGACACTCATCTCCTGATTGAATGGTTCCTATTTGTTGTCTGTTGTTGTAGCTGCTTTGGTGCTCAGTCTACACAATAAGATATTATCAGATGGATGAAGTGTAAGATGTTTCCTAAAGGAGTTGAAGCTTGAAAAGAGGAGCACATGTGATCACAGCAATGCAGCCTGCCAGATGGATGTCTGCTGAGACACATATGGAACAGATAAAAGCAGTGATTCTGTGGTCATTCGCTGTTGACACTTCAGATAACTGCTGGTATCATGTTTGTGCAACAGGGATGGTGATACACTTTCATCTACCTAGATATGTTCAAAGGCCTCATGGACCTATCGCATGCATACTGTGATTTGCTGGATTGATTCCTCATCAACTTTATTCTTATATCATCTGTTATGATCAAAAGTCTTGGGACCTTGGGAACCCCAAAACAAGTCCGGAGTTTAAGGTGAAAGTTTTGTTGAGTCATAGGATTCATATTGATGAAACCTATTTCACAACCTGATATTTTTCAGGATTGTCATTGCTCTATTTCACTGTCATTTTCAGTTTAACAAATATATTACCGTAATTTCCGGTCTATAGAGCGCACCTGATTATAAGCCGCATAATCTAATTTTAGAAAGAAAATCAATTTTGTACTTATACAAGCCGCACCAGATTTTAAGCCGCAGGTATCCCACGTAGTAATATGAAAAATTAGATCGAAAACATTCAGTACCGGTATATGTTTTTATTACCGTAAGAGACGAGTCACTGACGAGTGATAAACAGACAGGTAAGAAACAACAGCTACTCTTTTCACTTGTATGTTTATACAGAGACCTTAAATCCAAATTTTATCACATCAGGATTTTTTTAACTTTTCTTTTAATTTAATCCGCTTAGCAACATAAACAAATATATTGTACCAGTAAATGCTTTTTTTTTTCTAACAGTGTCTGTAATGCAGCTACCTTGAAATATACGTTTGTATCAGCTACACACAAATTACGTTTATGCTTTTTTACTCAAACAATGAACAATCTAAAACACCCTGATGGCCCACCTCTAAAATCTTCTATTTTCATCGCGGTGGTGATTGCTTTTCCGTTCCGTCTTATTTTTTACAGCGGAAATACCGCAGCCGCCTGCTCTCTGTGTGTTGACCCAGTCTTCCAGAACGTTTTCAAGCTCGGGCCACCTGCGATGTTTACATCTAAAAACGTTTGTCGTCTTTTTGCTTTGGATCAGTTCTTTATGCTGGCGTCTCCACCTTCGCGCCATTGATTACCATAATGTATGCCAAGATTACGCACGGCAGCTCGATTTCCTTCTTCAACCGCCAGAATGATCGCTTTTAACTTTGCTTTTTGCTTTTTTTCTAGTATTTTCCTTGTTGATGAGGGTTAGTAAAAATGACTGATTCACAATAGTTGTGATAGTGCACCACGAAAAAAAAACATAAATAAGCCGCACCGTAGAATAAGCCGCAGTGTTTAAAGTGTAGGAAAAAAGTAGCGGCTTATAGTCCGGAAATTACGGTAATCATAATATCTTAATTAACTGTTCAACTAATGAACAATTAATGGTAGTTAATAGTGTTGTGCATTAGTTAAGAAGTAGACAGAATACCAAGAAGTGCACGATAACTTGTACTTTTTCATATCATTGTTGAATGTTTAACATTAAACCAAAGATAACCTGCAAAAATATAAAATGCATTTTCTAATTGTATGATTAAAATCATCATTTAAACTTGACCTTGTTAAATCCCAAAGTTTGGTTTTATGCAATGCAACAATGCAATTGAAGATAGCATCAGAAATACACCAAACAATAAATGGGGTTAGTTTTGCATGATAACTGGTTTACTGATGCTACATAATTAGCTCTCTGTCCATGTGCATAAATTGGATGTCATCATTTTCAACAGTACCTATTGATTTAAGAGTGCTCATCACTACCAACAAAGGATGTCATGACTTTGATATTCAAGGAGCCTCTGAAGAATTCCTGTAAACAGTATGGAATGACTTCATTCAAACTTGATGATGCATCTGTGTAATTGAAAACTGCCCAGTGCATATCAGTTTTGTGTTTCTATGCCTTATTTGGGGCAAACAACAATTAAAAAGTTAATGTTTTCACAATTGCTCCATAAGCTGCATCATTTAACTTTCCTTTTTATGCAGAGAGGTCAAGAAGCCTGGTTTGAGTTTTTTCTATCCTATCTAATGCCCTGTATTCTTTTAGAATTCTCATACCTGTACTGTACTATTTCTCTGCAATGCTTTAAAACCATTGCATCTCTCCATGTTGCTGAGAGGTTCTGAGGTCACATCCTCTCAGTCACTCAATGCATCTCTGATTCATGCATTCCAAGAGTTTAACTGCTATGTAAATGAACAGGGAAAGAAACGTAAAGTATATCCTTAGTTGGGTGGTCAGCAGCGTAGAGTCAAAGAAAAGAATTCATAAAGAGGGCCTATGATGAGAATGTATGGCTGTTTATTCATCTTCTGCATGGGAGAACAGTTTTTCTAACTTCCCTGCCAGTAAACAGAGATACCTCAAGTCTGCTTGCATGTTTTAATCACTGACCACGCATGAGTGAAAGAACAGAGAGTGTAATGCAATAAGGAGGAAGAGTTGGAGGAGGAGGAAGAGGCTGTTCAGCTGAAGGGGGTCTCTGCAATGCTTAGCCATGTGGAATAATGACCCTGTTATTTCCTGTGCCGTTGCCGTGTTAAACAGAGGTTCACCAGATGAGGAAATTTAGTATCAGGCTGAAGGGGAAATAGAGACAGATCCATGGCAAATTGTTGAGTTCATAGACTTCCTTAATCTTTTTTTTGGTTTAGTATTTCATCTGATGATGATGGAGACCAAATGTAGATGCATTTCTAAAACTTGTTAAAAATGTTTCATGTCAAAATAAAATGGGAAGACTTTATTGGAAAAATTGTTTGCAGTAATTTAATTTTCAGCACTTCTCAAATTTAGAGTTGTTCATGAGGTGGCACTTTGAGTGATTAATAGTGAACCCCATTCTTCGTTGGTGGTGTTCACATGGGTCTCATGTTTTTTTCAGTGAAATTTAGGGATTGAGAGTTAGCTTTGTATTTCCAGTGCATCTTGATGAGGATATTAAAGTTTAGATGTCTTTCTTGCAGCTGGAAGAAAGCATAAAACATTTACATGGCCCCATCTAAAAAGCTAGCATCCAATAATTTGTGTATGGAAAGATGCATAAATGCAGATGGACTGTGCATGAAAATGTTTGACAGTAAGATAAATTCTTATTTCATTCCAAAATGTCAGGTCATTACATGGCATTTTAAAACAAATGCAAAGTAATGACCAAAGAATAATGTCCTCTCATTAGTAACTGGGTTGACGTGGAGGACTACAAGATTTAATGTTCATTGTTTGGTCGGTACAGGTTCATCAGCTTCTCTCTGTCTTCCATCCAACCCTTCTTTGACCACTGATACTCCCTCCTTGTTCCATGGTCCTGGCCTGTGTAAGTATGCTGGGGGGTGGAGAGGAAGCACTGATGGAGGGGGGTCAGTCATGCAGAAGCAGACGGTGCTTGTGGTCATTATCAGAGCAAAGTCTCAACATTGCTGCACCAATTAGTTTTGACCCAGAAGGAATAGACTGGGGACAGGCATCGCTCCATCTCAGGCAGATTAATACCGACACACACATGCACACGCAGTCACACCAGTGAAAAAAAGTCACACCTTTAAAAATATTAAACTTTGTTGTCTCACTCACTCCAGCCATATTCCAATACAAGACAAATTCATCCAATCTTTGTTGCTCTTGATGTGTAACTTTTATGCTTATTGTCCTTTTGTTATTTGTATTGCATCTTATTACAATCATCATTCTCACAGCAAGGGGGCTTTAGAAAAAACATGAATATAAATGTATATAACTGAATATATTATCAAAGGTAGTATTGTTTGAAACAATCGGGAAGGGAAGTTCATATTTTTCACCTCGGACAGTGGAGATGTTTGGGCATCCCTAACTTCATCCAGTCAGACTTTTCTCTGTGGTCTCTGACCTAATGTTGTTAAAGAAGAGGCACGGTTTGAGAATGTTTGGTAAGTGAACTAATTACATAGAAAATGGATGAACAGATTTCAGATGACATTCACTGTTAGTTTGATGAAGTTTGCACTGCTTCTATGATTCCAGCATTATGTTGATCTGTATTTTCAGAATGCTGTGCTTAAAGAATGTGGATCTTCCCTCTATTACAGCAATAAGTCACTTTAGAAATGAATGTCAAACATTGTGTATTCATAATCCCAAAGTGTAATTCATCATAAGACATTGGTCCACCTCTTCATGTCAAACCCTTCTGTCTGTACTGGTCTGCATTAGTGTCTTAAACTTCACTTGTTCCCATATATCAACTTCTTGACAGAGCAGATTAAACATCACCTGTGGTGGTCGACTTCATGCATCCTGTCTGCCAGTAGACTCCTCCATGATTTGTTAAGGTAATGATCTAATCTGCAGCCATTAGGGAGAGCAGCCTTCAGAATTTAATATGTGTCCAGGTGGTCCTGCTGCTTCCCTGCACACCTGAGAGCCGCTGCTCTGCAGTAATGAGCAATGAGATGCATTTAAAGGCTGTCGGACCTCAGCCTGCTGAAGCAGCATGGCCACACATGTGACCACCACATTCATTCCCAATACACACCTAAGCACAGACACAAGAGAAACTCACACACACTCAGACATACAGACCTAAGACACATTTTATTGTTTTGTGTTTTTGTCATTAAAAATCACCTGCATGAGACGTCATATCAAACACCAACACACCTAGAATCCTATGTATGAGAGCAGTTCTGATCAGCAGTGTGTTACAGGATTTTCTCACCTTTCTTTAATGTCATCTTGTTAAAGTGACAGAATATCCAAGATGACTGTTTTAATTGAAGAGTACAAATTTTCTCACATGGCAGAGATGTGGTGTTGAGTGCCTGTGGCTGAGTCCCTGAGTGGCCTGGACCCATCTGATCATGGCTCAGTGGAGACCAGAAGCACACCAACACTTCACAAAAACCCTGGCTGTTTTTAATGCCCCCAGGCTTCAAACACACACACACATACCCATGCACACACACATGCAAGCCCAAATGGCACAGGAGAGGAAAGGAAGTTAAGGTAAGAGGGAAAGACAGGAGGAGAAAAAGAGCAGTGTTTCCACTGCTCTTTTTCTCCTCCTGTCTTTCTGAGCATTGATATCAAATCAAATCAATCTTTATTTATATAGCGTCTTATACAATCAAAATTGTTTCAAGGCGCTTTCCAGAATCCCAGGGCCTAACCCCCAACAAGCAACAGTGGCAAGGAAAAATTACCCTTTAACAGGAAGAAACCTTGAGCAGGACCAGGCTCATGTAGGGGGACCCTCCTACTGATGGCCGGCTGGGTAGAAAGAGAGGAGAGGAGAGGAGAGGAGGAGAGGAGAGGAGAGGAGAGGAGAGGAGAGGAGAGGAGAGGAGACGAGAGGAGAGGAGAGGAGAGGAGGGGAGGGGAGAGGAGAGGAGAGGAGAGGAGAGGAGAGGAAGAAGGAGAGGGAGGTGAGAGGAGAGAGAGGAGAGAGAGAAGAGAGAGGAGAGGAGAGGAGAGGAGGAGAGGAGAGGAGAGGAGAGGAGAGGAGAGGAGAGAGCAGAAAAACTATATGTAAATCAAATGACTTTTTGAATAGATTCAGTTGAATTACAATCACAAATGACTTTAACAGTTAAACTAAAAGCATTATAAAGCTGTAAGGCATTGTAAGGGAAAGTCATTAGATATGCAACCACAAGGTTAAATAGCTGGAAATCCCACAATTATGAAAGAAAATGTTCAATACCAGCACAGACTTCTGACCACTGACTAGATTCCTCACAGAAAAGGTTTTTCTGAAGACATCCTGCAGTTTCCTGACTATCATCATATTTAGATTTTTTTAAAGGTTTAATCACCAAAAGTAGCATAACAATGCCAATAAATGTCAGTCATAACAAATCTATAAAGAAAATTCAATATAAAATAAGATGCTTTGTCTTTTCTAAAGTTATGACATTTGAAAAGCCATTTAAACGAATATTAATGTTTTACAATGCCTTTGTAATGTATATGACATAGCAGCATATAATGTATATTTTGATTGTAACTGATATTAGTCAGATTATATAATATGTTAATTAGAACCATATTGAAAAGAGTAGTTTAATATTATATTGTATGATGCATCAGGTCTCTTGATAGCAATATTCCATTAAAGTGTGTGTCTGTTGAAGATAAATAAATATATTCATATGGGAATTAAGAAAATAAATATATGCAAAGTGTGTTTCTCACTGGATCTCTTTGGTTTATAGGAGAACCGTACAGAGCGAAACGTCTGCATTAAGCTGGGGTCTGAGACCCATTCACCCCCCTCATGCCTGCTACTGTTACAATGCTGAGGCACCTCCTATCCTGCCCAGATCACCCACTCCTCATCTTTATTAATTGGCTGTCAAAAACAAGATGAATTAATGGATTAATGAGCATGCATTTGAATGGTAACTTTGGCAAAGGGGGATGATTCCCTGCCATGGCACAGATTCCCCTCTGCCTCCCCCTCTTCGTATCCGCTCTCGTGTGTGCAGGCCTGTTACAGATATGCATCCAGGACATTTGAGTGGATTGCATTTCATTAGTTTGATTTGAGTGGACAGCACTAAGCTGCTGAGGGCTCTGTGCTGACAGCTAATTACAGGAATCAGCCTTGTCCAGTGATAGAGAACAATAGGCTGGGATGAGCCGTCCTCGCCAGGGGTACTGGCCCTGCATTTGGCTCTTATACAGTACCCAGTATGCAAAACCATTACTTGTGTTAAATGATATGGAAGGCTAATTGACTGCTACCTTTCTTTTCATCCACATAATTCTTCTTTTTAAAAGATAGGAAACTGCAGACCACACCCACACACACACTCACATATTTTGACCGTCCTTCAGTTAGGGAGGGCAGGCAACTGTTTGTCTGCTTAATTTTGGCCATCTTAACAGTAAACCATCATTAAAACATGCCGCTCACTCATTCTCATTTAAGGGGGAATGTGTTTACATTCCCCCTTAAATGAGAATTAAATGGATTACTCCAAATGTCAATAAAGTAAGTGCACTAGCCTTGTAACATTCCAAATGGTAAATTACAGACTGATAACTGCATCAGCAGAGATTTAAATTATTTTTCTCAAAATCTTATGTCACAAATCACATTTTCCTTTTCTCATTCTTCCACAAAACAAAGTTTTCTGATGTTGCTATTGGTTTTGATAAGTATTTTGCTGCTTTTTAAAACCTGAGTGAAGCATTTCAGTCTGTGCTGAAAGACACTGACATGAGCAGTAGCAAGTGTTCAGGTGTGCTGACACACACTATTATTTTGGAAGTTCAAAAGCTCAGCATTTGTGCCATTTTCAGGTCAGGCCTTGAGGTAATGTCCCCCCATAGATTCTACCAGTTAGGAGGAAGGTAATGACTGATGGTGCCTGCATGTAACCATGTCATCTCTGACAGGGCCAACAGTGGCTGGGAGGACCAGGCCTGGCCCATCCAGCCTGGTCTGGGGGGAGGTCATTGTGAGGTGGCCCCCCACACTAACTGACAAGACACCAGGGTTTGTTAGGGAAATTTGTTCCAGATGCCGATCTCCTGTCGGCCTGGCTGTGACATTCATGTCAATTTGCAGCCTGTGCATGTATCTGGCCTGGCTGACAGGTGAGCGGAGGTGCAGTGTCCTATCAGCCTAATTGTACCCTGCAGTCCTGCCGGTGTCGAGGTACATGTGGGATGGCTGAGGCCTGAGCCTGTTAGCATCCTGTTAGCACCCTGTTTGCCCTGGCGGTCAGGCCTAGAGCAGCCTTCTCAGTGTGGAAGTAATCCAAGGTGAGTGTCTGTCGCTCTGTCACCTGGTTGTCATATATGATGGACGCAAACACCAAACAGTTCATAGCTTTGTAGTCTGTGCTGTACATGCAAAGATACACAAACACCAATCCCAATACATGCAAATCATAAATCAAAGTGCATTTACATGAAGCACAGCGAGACACAGATAGATACACATAAATTTTATGTCACGTCTTCCATATTCTTGAGGGAATCCAGGACCTTCACTGTAGGGGGAGGAAGAAGGGGAAGGCTGTAATTGTCAAATTGCCCGCCTTTGAATTCCCCAAAGAACTGGTTATGTAAAATATGTAGGACATAAGCATTTCCAGGTTCCTGTTTCCTAACTACCAATATTCAAAATGCATCACTTAGTTGCTGTCAGGCCTGGAAGAGCTGATGCTTTCACAATTATTTTCAAATCGCTCAGTCAGAACAAAAATTATTTTAAAAGACATCAAATTAATCACAAAATTGTTTAGAGAGAAAATAATATGTTTAAAATATGCTAATAAAATAAATTATTATTATTTAGTTACCTGTGAATTACTAGTACATAAATAAAAATGATCTTCTAGACACTTTATTACTCATTATTTAACAACAATGGTAGTTATTGCACATAAACAAGGATTTCGAGGTATGTCTGCAAAATAATAGAACATAATAGGTTGTGTGTGTGTGTGTTTGTGTGTGTGTGTGTGTGTGTGTGTGTGTGTGTCTGTGTGTGTGTGTGTGTGTGTGTGTGTGTGTGAGGGGGAGGTGACAGCCAGGGAGGTGTGCCATTTCCTGGCTCATGAAGGCCTCACTGCCAGCTGTGCAGGGCTGGTGCTGTTTCCTGGGGGCAGATGCCTGCAGAGCTGCCTCCATGATCCCAGCTCTGTTCCTGCACAGGCTCCCTGCAGTCTGCCCCCACAGCTCCAATGCTTGGCTATTATATATGAAATTGGATGCAGATACACACTTATTACCTCATGGACACTGGAGCATTAATTAGGCCACCTACATATAATTCTGCCACATCGTAGTTAATCGAACTTATATATTCATATGTCTCACACGCATCACACAAACACACACACAGAGGTGCAGCTGGGCAACCAAGTGACATGAAGAAAATATGTCATTGGCTTTTCCACTGATGGACGTCAGCTCCTCAACTGATTTATTAGGTTCATCCATCCTCCTGTTTCCTCTGTGTGCCAATCGTCAATATTGTTACTGACACCACACTGGCACCAAGAGGCTACAGCTGGTACTGCAGAATCCCCTCCCAATCCCCCCACCACACACACACATCAACACTGCAACAGGGATGGTGATACACTTTCATCTACCTAGATATGTTCAAAGGCCTCATGGACCTATCGCATGCATACTGTGATTTGCTGGATTGATTCCTCATCAACTTTATTCTTATATCATCTGTTATGATCAAAAGTCTTGGGACCTTGGGAACCCCAAAACAAGTCCGGAGTTTAAGGTGAAAGTTTTGTTGAGTCATAGGATTCATATTGATGAAACCTATTTCACAACCTGATATTTTTCAGGATTGTCATTGCTCTATTTCACTGTCATTTTCAATTTAACAAATATATTACCGTAATTTCCGGTCTATAGAGCGCACCTGATTATAAGCCGCATAATCTAATTTTAGAAAGAAAATCAATTTTGTACTTATACAAGCCGCACCAGATTTTAAGCCGCAGGTATCCCACGTAGTAATATGAAAAATTAGATCGAAAACATTCAGTACCGGTATATGTTTTTATTACCGTAAGAGACGAGTCACTGACGAGTGATAAACAGACAGGTAAGAAACAACAGCTACTCTTTTCACTTGTATGTTTATACAGAGACCTTAAATCCAAATTTTATCACATCAGGATTTTTTTAACTTTTCTTTTAATTTAATCCGCTTAGCAACATAAACAAATATATTGTACCAGTAAATGCTTTTTTTTTTTTCTAACAGTGTCTGTAATGCAGCTACCTTGAAATATACGTTTGTATCAGCTACACACAAATTACGTTTATGCTTTTTTACTCAAACAATGAACAATCTAAAAACCCCCGATGGCCCACCTCTAAAATCTTCTATTTTCATTGCGGTGGCGATTGCTTTTGCCTTCCGTCTGATTTGTACAGCGGAAACATCGCAGCCGCCTGCTCTCTGTGTGTTGACCCAGTCTTCCAGAACGTTTTCAAGCTCGGGCCACCTGCGATGTTTACGTCTAAAAGCTTTTGTCGTCTTTTTGCTTTGGATCAGTTCTTTATGCTGGCGTCTCCACCTTCGCGCCATTGATTACCATAATGTATGCCAAGATTACGCACGGCAGCTCGATTTCCTTCTTCAACCGCCAGAATGATCGCTTTTAACTTAAAAGTCGCATCATATGCTTTTTTTCTAGTATTTTCCTTGTTGATGAGGGTTAGTAAAAATGACTGATTCACAACAGTTGTGATAGTGCGCCACGAAAAAAAAAACATAAATAAGCCGCACCATAGAATAAGCCGCAGTGTTTAAAGTGTAGGAAAAAAGTAGCGGCTTATAGTCCGGAAATTACGGTAGTTTAAGTTAAGTTGAGTTATTTATAAAGAAATTTTCATTGCCATATGTTCTTGTGAACCAATGCAGCTTTCAGAATTTTCTGTTTTATTAACAATTAGTGCAGAATAGTTAGAACCCAAATCCTAATATTTGAAGTGTCGCTGAACTTAAATGTTCCAAAGTCAAGCTTGGAACATTAGTTATGGTCTGTGTTTCCATATAGTCACGTCAAACAAAGGAAATTGCATCAATGTCGGGAGTCTTACACGTCTGGCGTGTAGCGGCTCATCTAATTATGGTATTTTTAGGCCACTGAACCTTTGGATTTTGCTTTCCACAAAACATGTTTTTCAGGAATTCCATTATTTGGGAATTTATAATGTATATCATTATTATTATTGACAATAATAATAACAATAATAATACATGAAATAAAGCAAATCACATCTTTTTTTTATACTTTCAAGCAAAGGAATCAGGATTTGGGTTGCCCCCCTCTATGCTGAGAATAACTTAAAGAATATTACATTAATTGTTTGTCTAATATTACATAATGAACTTGTTTTCTGATATGAAAAATCAAGTCCAAAAATACAGTCAGTAACTGTGGCCCATTAATGATGTTGTAAATGTGAAGAATGCCATCATAGGTAGGGGGAGTTCTTTGGAACGGACCTGAATATCAATGGGTTTCATTTATGAAGGATGATACAGGAGGATGTGCTCACAGAGTTAATAGTCTGCCTCTCAGTGTGTGATGGGCTGGCAGCACAGGGCTGCGCTCGCTCTCTGACTGCATGTTCTGTCCATACGGGGCAGAAACACTCATGGTGCACTGATTTCCAATAGGTCTTCACCTCCTCTGCTGCTCATGGCCTGCAGCTCCTTCCTCCTTCTCCTCACTGCCTCTGAGCGCAATCAATTGACTGACGCCACTGACCAGCTCCCACAGCATGCTGCCATGGGAGGCCGGTTATTGGAGGCGTGCGTGCGTGTGTGTGTGTGTGTGTGTGTGTGTGTGTGTGTGTGTTGTGTGTGTGTGTGTGTGGTGTGTGTGTGTGTGTGTGTGTGTGTGTGTGTGTGTGTGTGTGTGCCTTCAACAGTCTGTGGAAAACTGTCAAATCTACACAGATGTGTGGGTAACATAGAGGTTATCTAACATTACACAACATTTCTAATAATGTTCTTTTGTCCTTTATACTCAAACTTGAGTACAAGGAGCGGCAATACTCACACGGGACATCTAATTTTTAATGAGTGTGGGAATTAAATCAAAACGAATATGGGGATGGATTTTAAGAATATGCTCAACTTGTTTGTACTGCCTGGCCTCCATCACAGATAAATGTATGACTTAGAACAAATATATTTGTGTATATTTATCATTTGCTTTAGAAAATCACTTTTATAAATGCTCAATTATTTCCCATAACACTAAAATATTATATATATATATATATATATATATTATATATATATATATATTATATATATATATATATATATATATATATATAGTGCTGTTCTTTACTGCTGCTGAGCACAAAACACACAAGACCACGATACAATCAGGCCCAATCAGTTCTTGAAATATTGGATTTTTAAAATTCTGCTTCTTTTGAGTGAAATAAATCAATTTAAGCCTAAAGTTTACTCTGGTTTTCTGTTGTGACTTCACCTTTGAGACAGCTTAAGTGGAGACACCAGATGTCACAGAGGGAGGGTCTACCTCAGGGAACGCAAGGTTCCTGCTGTCATGGCCACCAGCACAAGTGTGTGTGCGTGTGCGTGTGTGTGTACGTGGGTGGGTGGGTGAGTGGGTGAGTGGGTGTGCGTGCAGCATCAGCTGCATCTGATCTGGTTGCCTGATTAAGCTGTGTAATCTCCTGCATGAAATAATAGTTGACCAGCTCCCTTGGGTGGAGATATACACACACAGACAGAGAAAGAGAGAGGGAAAGGGAGAGAAAAAGAGATAGAGAGGGGGAGGAGATACACACACACACCTCCCTTTACACCTAATTAAACATGTTATCAGGTTCTCCATGTCAGGGGACTGCACAGATCTACTAGTGTGTACTAGTGTGCTTACCGGTACCTGTAAGCACAACCTCAGTAACCTGCAGGCCCATACATGTGGCATAACAACCAACCACACACACACACACACATTGGAGGGGTCACCAGAGCTGGCAGGTTAGCCTGGCTTTGCTTGGCTTCTCAAGCCTTAATTGAGACATTCTGTCAAAGTGACAAACACATTTACATGTGGTGTGTTTTCAGAATGGGCTTCATATACCTGCAGACATTGCTGTTAATCAGCTCATCACACACACACACACACACGCACACACGCGCACACACACACACACACCACACACACACACACCACACACACACACACACAAACATTATGCCAGATAAGTAATCTAATAAGTACAATATTTAGCATTTTTAACAATAATAAAAGATGGTGTTATTTTTTATTACCGTTATTCTTTCTGATGTTTTGTCTTCACCATTGCTGGAACCTGCTTGGTTGGCCTACTTCTGACATCAGAAGGGCCTTAATTCTACCAGAGAATATTTACTCTGCTGATAATGCAGTTGTTAATTGTCAGTATCACTGTATATAAATGTGTGTGGGGGGGGTGTAGTTCAGCCTGCAGGAGACTAGGATGAGAGGCGGAAAGGTGTTTGGTTCAAGCCCTTTGTGCAGATGAAACTCGGAAGGTGTGCTCTTAGTAGGGGGAGGTGCCAGGACACCTTCAGAGCACTGCCAAGGTACCAACACCCCAACCTCACAGGAGCTGGCAACTTATCCGGCCTCTGCCTGTATACAGCTGGGACAGGCTCCAGCCTCCTCCCCACAACCCTGCAAGGGAAATAGCAGTTAAGAAGAAAAAGGAGATGTGATGTTTATGTGTACCTGAGGTTCCACCTGAAAGAGAGGAGACATCCTATAGCCAATGAACAAATGTGAAATGCATAAACTAACTCCAGAATACATTAACACACATGGATTTAAGCTACTGCAGCATTAAAAATCTAAACCCACAAGAGTCCGTTCCTCAGACTAACTCCAAACAACTGGGAATCAGATAGAGAGCCTAGACTACTATGTTTAATTTAATTTTTAAAACTGTATACAGGTAAGAGATGACAGTAAAACACTGACAGTAGAGGCCTATTTGGAACCTCAGGAGGTTAAAAGCTTTCAGGTGGATTTAGGATACATGTTAGGTGCTTTCAAAATAATTTAGAAGATCCAACTAGGTGTTAAATAAATTATGTAAGTTCATTGGTCAAAAGGTCAGCGTAGCCTGACCTTTGTTTTAAATGAGCTGTGACCATACTTAGATGACACCATTGTTATGTAGCTGAAATGATGATTATCAGGCAAGTGAGGATGGGTAACAATCACCCTGTTGGTTTTTGGATTTGGTTCCCTGCTTCCAGTGGGATTCCCCTCTTTCTAATTGATGGAGAAGGGGAGATTTTCCTCATTGATGTTCATTTATGACAAAGCATTGAACACTCAGCTTGAGAACATATAGCCAAGGTTGTAGAGTAGAACAAGGAGAAATATCTCCTGCTGAACCATTCTTTATATACACATCTAATGGGACATTTTATCATTCATTGCTTGTGGAGTCCAATCTGTATTATGGGGCATGCTCTCCAATGGTCAAGAGGTGTGCTGTGCAGTGGTTCACCTGAGAGGCAAAATGTTCTTCAAATACTTGCTATTGAAAGCTGTTGTTTGGTTGTTAAATCAAGGAGCAGAGCACAATTTCAAAATTTTTTGACTCAATTTCACTGGAATCGTACCCTGTCAATGGTCGATGGTTAAGGTTTCATCTGTCAAGGTGAATTTGTCTGGGTGATGTTGCTGTTATTGGCCTATTCCTCCTATGGACTCCTCCTGGTGATGTTTGTTAGTAAGTAAATGAGCAAATAACTGTTTTTAGGTGCAGAACAAGGGTAATGCTGGAATTAAAGCTGTATTAATGATAATATTAATTGTTATAAAAGCTTATTTTTTTTAAAAAACAGACGCTCATCTAACTATATAGGCAGACTTTCAGTTTAATGTACTCTTGATAACAATCTCCATCCATCCATCCATCCATCCATCCATCCATCCATCCATCCATCCATCCATCCATCCATCCATCCATCCATCCATCCATCCATCAACTGCCTCTCATACCTATGGGGAATGCTGGGCCCTATTCCAGGCTCAAGGCAGTTGTTTACCTTTCCAATTTGTCACCTTTCCTGTAGGGAATGTCATGTTAACTTTATAGGGCTCATGTGGGGGGGCTGAGCTGACTTTTTGGGGCATCAGAGGGCTTTGGTTTTGGAGCGTTGGTGTTTAATTATGTGGTGGACGGCTGCTGTTGTGGCGTGCTGCTGGATGCAACTGTTAATGGCTGACTGTTGTTTGAATGGAGCTGCTGCAGCTGGTTGGCTGGAACTTGGTTGTGTGGAGAGCAGGTGCGAGAGGTGGCTGTGGGGTTCTTTTGCATCCTCTGCATTTCCAGAAGCTGTTGCTCAATAAATACCTTCTTTCCCAAGAATCATTGGTGATGCACACAAAGGTTACACAAATGTTATATCCACACTTGGGATGCTGCAGAACTGCTTTTGCAGAAACAGTCTGTTTCCTTTTTCTCTTCACTTCATTGCTGCTTCAAAGCTCTTTGTTTTCTATCTGAAAATCCAACTAGCTACAAATCTCTAATATTAATATCTAATGTGTACTGGTTTGTACCGATGCAATTACCGCCTTTAATCTGGCCTGTAATATCCATAATATCCATGATTCTCACATTGATCAAACTTAAATATGTTCTGCCTCAAAGGCCAGTTTTCTCTGTTCAACCTATAATATGTACTCCCCATCCTTTCCACATAAGGCTATTCCTGCTTTCACTCTGACTTGGGACAGTTACACCATCAGCATGCCTGAGAGATTGTTGGCAACTCCTATAGTGCTCTAGAGTCCTGAGGGCTGATAGGAAGACAGACTTTATCTGGCTGCTGCAGTTCCTATCTCTATTTTTATTTTTCTTATGTGCTATCTCTCTATTGCTGTCTGTGGTGCCACCATCTGTCTGGAGATTAATTAAATTGTTACCCAGCCAGTCAGCAGCACATCAGCCTGTCCTTGCCTTCAGCTCTGTGCTGCAACAGCAGTGGAGAGTCAGTCAGTCTGTCTGTCTGACAGTCAGGTGCTTCAGAGGTCCTCTGTTGGGTGTTTTGCCATATTGACTATGTATTTGGTCACAATGACAATTTAAAGTTTGTTCAGTTTGGTCAGCATAATTGTGTGTGTGTGTGTGTGTGTGTGTTGTGTGTGTGTGTGTGTGTGTGTGTGTGTTTGTGTGTGTGTGTGTGTGTGCGTTTCATCATTACAGTACAATTCTCCTGTTGTCAATTTCCCCTACCGACTGCTTTCAAGAATTTCCCTCCTGTCACTGTGTTGAAGGCTTCTCCTCTCTCTTCAGCAGTCGCATCTTTGTTCTTTCTGCTGCTCTGCTTTAAGTGTGTATTTGTAGCGTGTGTGTCAGTGGGGGGGGCTGGCTCTGCTTGGCTTCTCAAGCCTTAATTGAGACATTCTGTCAAAGGGACAAACACATTTACATGTGGTGTGTTTTCAAAATGCTCTTCCTTTACCTGCAGACCATGCTGTTAATCACCTCATCATACACCCCCCCCCCCTCCCACACACACAGAGAGTTCTGGGATTATGGATTTAAAGACTAAACTACCGCTGTACTCAGACAGATTCATTATCTCAGCTATCTCAGCTTGCATTCATTATCTCAGTAATCTCACCATATTTCAAAGTGTTTATTACTATTAAAAATAATAGCAATGATAACATTTTTTACTACTATTGCTGCTGTTAATTGTTACTCACTGACCATTGCTAGAATCTCGTTGATCCACTTTTACCTTCAGAAGTGCCTTAATTTCTTGTATCATAACCTTCGGAGATCTTGGTCCATATCAAAATGACAGCATCAAACAGCTGCTACAGATCTAATAGATTCCACTGGAGAGATCTGGTAAATGTTGAGGCCAGTGCATTGAAGTGGACATCAGCAGGTCACCTTTACAATGCTCACATGCCTAAATGCAGAAATGTGTTTGGCAAATTAGATATTTGCATTTGTTTTGTACCCTTTAATCTTAAAATTTAAAATTTTACAGTTTTGTCACATAATTGTGACTTTTTTGCCCCATAATTATACTTCAGTTTTGTTCAGGTGTGTACAGATTGTGTTCAGATGTGTCCACCACTGTCTGCATTACCTTCTCTGATTTCCACAGCATCTTTGACAGCATCAGGCCCAGACGAGGCTGCCGGACATGGAAGATGTTCTCCTGATCACAGACTCAAGCATGGATATAAAATTCATTATATATATTTTTTTCTCTGTGGTCTTCCTGTTCAACTAAATTTCAAGAAACATTTGTCGTAATTTATGTGTTTGTAGGTGTAGCCAATTTTTCTTTTCATTAAATCTTAGGATTTTGATGTTGTAGTTGTGTTTCCTTTACACCATTAAACAATCATCAACACTCCTACAGCATTTCTGTTAAGATTTTGAACAGAAACTTTAACTTAGATGGTATGAGTTCTACAAATGTCATCTAAATATTAAGTTAGCATTCACAGAATCATATAAGCCAAGCTGGTCAGAGTCTGTTCAGACTGTATATGACTTCTTCCCTGGAATTTGGTGATATCATTAAGAACTCCCCCACCCCTCAATAATATTGACCCAAACTAATTTGCTTAAAAAGCTTGTAAATTTGTGTATTCAGATTCCTTTAATTGTCCCACACAGGGAAATCTACAGTGCAACAGCAGCAAAAGCACGCAGAAAAAAAAATTTGGGATAAGAATAGAAAATATAATTGTTCAAGTGATGAGCTGCTGTACAGTACTTCCTTCACAAAGAAATCTAGAGCACTCTGTTGATATGTATTAACTCCAAAACCCTCTAGTTGTAGTTTCTAGAAAATCCAACATGACATGATTTTTTTTATTATATCAAAGGTTTATACAGTATGAAGTGTGTGTGTGTGTGTGTGTGTGTGTGTGTGTGTGTGTTTCAAATTTATTCATTGGCTATAGGTGTAATTACTTTAATGAGGGATGTCTACTCTCTCGCATGTGGACCCTCAGGTCCACATTAACATCGCCCCACATATTCATACAAAGCAATACTTACAATTAACCACTGATTCATAAGCACAATAAATATTCTCTGGTGCCTCTATGGGAAACTCATACTGATCTACTTATCTGTGCCTGACGCCTGCTGGCCATTATCAGGCACTGCAGTCCATGCGAAGAAATTACATGTGTACTGTACTTAAAATCACTTAATGAAATTTGTTTTTTTTTCTTGCACACCAAACCACCTAGAAATTGTAATATCAGTGTAACATCTACCTATACAGTACACCATCAATAACAATTCTTTCAAAAATAAACATGTGTCTAACTGTAAAACAAAGGGTTGTATAATTTGACTTAACTTGGTTTAAGAAGACGATTACTTTGGTTAAGCTGTACTGCTCTACACATATACATGACCCTTTTGCAAAATACGAGTATAAACCTTCATTCTGGAACAGCTGGATCCACAACCATCCACTCCACAGTGGTACCAACTAGTTGTTCTGGATGCCCGGGATGGTGCACACTAATAGTAGAACAAAACAAAGGCCCACCATGCACCACCAACTGCTAAACTTTGGCTAAAGAGCCACATCTGCTGAGGACCTGACATTTATTTTGTTTCCTTCACGGTTAAATAATTAGGTGCATCTGTCCAACCAAACCAGCAAAATTAACACAAATCTGAAGGTTCTGGTGAGTGATAATTGTAAATAAGGTTTAAGTTTTACCTGCCACTGCTGTTGGCTAAGGGGTCTCTGATAAGTGCCCAGGGATGTTTTCTGATTAACTGATTCATTGATCATTATAACAGAAGCTGTGTAAATACAGTTGTCTTAAACTGCACTGATTGAGTTGAATCTGAATCATCCAGCTGGACTTTCATGTTTTATGAAAAATGTTCCACCTATTTAGATTTTGAAAAATCATTTGGAGTCTGATATCAGCGTTATTAAACTCAGACCATTAGTTGAGTTGTTTAAGAAAAGGGGGCCTCTTTGTGTGTCTTTGTGTGTCTCGCCTTCAATGGCTGGAAACATTAAATGGATCTGGAGGTGACTATGTATGCTGGCAGGCACAAAAATCCTAGTCCCTCAGGGGACAAAAAGCATCAGCAAGTGTTTCTTCTGTGGAATCCCTCTGTGCTAGTTGCAGAGAGGGTTCACAGCTTTCAATGCATTGTTTTCCCTTTCTTTGTCCCATTACCTGAAGACACTAGTCAAACCAGTGAAAACTTTGTTTGGACTAGAGTTAGTTTTCTGTATGGCTGCTGTTCTCTCAGGAGTGATTATGTTCAAAAATGCACACCTCTGATCTCAGCCCTTAACTGTAACATACAGAGAGACACACAGGAAGGATACACTGCACAAATATTAAACCATTTCCTTTGTGTTTGTCTCTCTGATATGAGGCAGCTGCCAAACTGCCTCGTGGTGTCAATTAAAATTGAAATATCTGCATTTGTCAACATACCATTTGTGCTGGGCCCATTATAAGGTGCTCTATTTGTTGGACCATCCCTGACACCAGAGAGGGAATGTTGACGCGGAAGTTTCCCTCATTAGACCTGAACGCTGGCACTATGATGGCTGAGACAACCAGGAGGCTCCATTCCCTGCTGACACAACAGCAGTAGTCCTGTCACCTATCAACCAGTCATCTATGGAAGGGGGAGACATTCCAGGCAGTGGATCTAATGAAGATTGTAAACCAGAGTCTCAGGGACCACAGCTTGAACTCACAGAATTGAATCTTTTAAAAAAAATTATTTAGATATTTTTATATATAATAATACAGTATATTTTATATGTTAATGTAGAAAAACAGAGCATTGGAAATGTAAATTTGTAAATTGTAAATTACTCTTCGTAGTAATTAGTGAAGAGGAAATGAACTTCTTAAAATTGCTCTGAAAATATTCATGATTTGCAAAATGTTTTAGGACAGATGCAGGAAAAAGGATGGGTTGATTAATGAGGTTGGAGACATATAGATGAGGCCATGTTGATGTTTTTTTGTTAGTTTGGGGGGGGTTTGCAGAAAAAAAACAGTGATATTTCATACCAGCTCAGATTAATAACTCACTGACAAATTTGTGCTAGTTCAAGTAAAATGTTCTGATTGTTTATGTTGTTATATACATTACAGGAGTAGATGAGCATATATTATGCATCATGACATTCCGACTCATTGACAGCACAGATGTTCCTCAGCTCTGAAGGTTCCACATGTGTGTGGTTCAAATATTGTGTGCAGCTTCTCAAAACATGTGTATAGTGCTAATCCACTAATAAACTCACACAAACAGCATATGGACAAAAAAAAAGCTGAGGGGGCACATGAGCATGAACATTTTACGTAAACATATATTTGTTTTATTCTGTTCGTGTTCTGTTCCTCTCTGTAAATTTTACAGTCTGGTGCTTCACACTGTCAGCTTGGCCTCATATTCTTCATCAACCATGTCCTCTCTTGTGTTTCATTAAAATATGTAACCACGACACCGAATGTCAGGTCATTAAATAACAATGTGTAGTCCAATAAAACATGTAAGTTTGAAAAATAGAAATAAATGCTCACTTCAATTCATTTTTATTTTTATCATTTCTGTTAGAATCAAAGGGTGCTTTACAGCAGAGCTTGATCTCCAACAAGAAACCAGTGGTAAAAACTGCCCTTTAACAAAAAGAAACCTCAAGCAGGACAATCTTAATGTGAAGCCCAGTCCTGAATTTCCCTCTTAATTTTCTGATGAGGTGATGTTGAATTGACAGCATTAACTGATATTTTTAAATGTTTTTGGTATTACATGTTGATGATTTAAAAAATTATCTTCATTCATCCACAAAGAATGCAACAACGGATCATGTAGTGGCGTAAGGAAACATCAGTTCTCTACATTTTAGAACAGGAATTGATGCTCTGAAACTCCTGTTTGAAGAGACATGAAGCCTGTAGGAGGGCCCTGTGGTAAATTTCAAGTAGACTAGTGTGCAAACCTGCTCCCTGCTGTGTCCCCAGTGCCTCCTCCAGTGGGAAGAAAGGGATGAGTCATCTGGGGTTCCATTAATTTGGAGAAAGACCAGTAATATATATATTTATAGAGACGCTTACCTTTGCCATTAAAACATTCTGCCAACATCACTCACTCTTTGTGAAGGTCTGATCTGGTTAATATTAAACAGAGTACTTGGCAGAGCAATGGATTAGGAATCACCCTCATCTTGTGATAGCAGGATTAATAGGAATCCCTTCACATTATAGTCTAGCTAGAACAGGCATGGGCAAACTAAGGCCCGGGGGCCACATGCGTTTTAATCCGGCCCGCCAAACTTGAAAAATTAAATGAATAAACCTTGTTAATGTTAAATTTTCACTGCAATTCTGGTGTTTTCCCACTAGAAAAAAGACAGTCAGGAGGAGAGTGATGGTGATATCCTGAAGGATAACAGAACTTTCAGTGCTTTAAAATAGAAATGGTTATTAATTTTTTTTAAAAAGGCACATTTTATTCATTTGATTTTAAATGTTTTAAGACTCATTCCAAAGTCAGATATTTTGTTGTAATGCTTCTCTTCATTTTCATTTGAAATTAAAGCACATGTTTTCTCCATATCCCAAGATGTGTATTTTTTCTCCAATGAGGTGAGGTTACCAAAGCACTCCATCCATCCATCTGCTCCTGGTCCGGCCCCTTTGTCAAATGTTAGAACCCATTGTGGCCCACGAATCAAAATGTTTGCCCACCCCTGAGCTAGAACCACGTCCTTGCTGGCTTGCAGATACAGGATGAGTATTTGTCCATATCTTCACCTGTCAAGAGCAAGGAGGAGGAGGAGGAGTATGAGGAGGAAGAGGAGGGGTGAGTAAGAATGATGCAATATTAGATTACAGGAGCAGAACCTGACTAATGCAGCAGCAGCAGCAGCAGGGAGGGAGTCACTCACAGGAAGGAATGCATCTTTGTAGTTTCGGAGAAAAGAAAGAAAAAACAGTGGAGGTGAAAGTAAAGAGTGTGAAGAGACTTTTTATGATGAAGAAGAAGACCGTATCACTTTTGAAAAGCTTGGTGCAAGTTAAGAAGACACAAAATGTTCACATAATGTTTTACTCACAAACAATAACAGGAAAACACAATTATACTTCAGAACTGATACCTAAAAAAGGCATAAAAAACATTCAAAGCATCTTAACATGATAAAGGAAATAGTCTAGTAACTCATTCAGTGCACAGTAACGACAGTTATTAAATGTTTTCACTCATGTTGAGGTTGAAGTGCCTCCGTACAAACATTCTTGTCTCTTTATAGACAGAAATCCATGACAAAACAGAGTCTGCTGCATTAAAACATGGTTAGACTGGAACACCAGACGTCATCATCACTAACAAGAACATTGTCTGTTTCTGAACAAACATGTCTACATGGGATATTATCAAAGCTGAATTGGCTCTTGGTGCCAAAGGTTTAACAACTACACTGAGTTGTTGGCAGCACTGCATTTTAATCTATCCAAGTCAGTCTGTGGATTTACCTTTTTAGAATTTGATATTAAATCATTTTGTAATGGCATGACTGTTGTGACTGAGATTTATGGACTTGTCATTAAAAACACTAGAAAAATAAACTTGGTGAGATGGAGGTTAGCATTCACTGATGAAAAATGGGGATGTAATGAAGCCCTTTTTAAAAATTCTTTGCCCTGATGGTCTCTTCAGGATGTCAGTATAGGACAGTCTTTGGGACTTTTCTTCAGTGCATTTTGATCACGTGTTTGGTGCCGTGAGCATTAAGTTGAGGTTGTGCTAAATGATCCTCTGACTATAATCCATCCAATCAGGCAACCTGAGAAATGTGAACTCTCTGGAAGACTTTACTTCCTCATCTTTGCAGTTACAACATCAGTAGTTTTACCAGCAGAGGGATCACTTCGTCCTCGTCCTCGTCCTCCTCTAATCCACAGTCCAGACAAAGTTGTCACTACTCTGCAGAAATAGAAACATCCAATGGATGCAGTGCCACAAGCAGGGTTGCAGACCTCAGATCAGTCTCTCCTCCGGGGGCACTTTGAGGACACTGCCCATCTCCAATCTAGCCCCAGCCACTTCCTGTGAGCTGGGGCTGTATGTGCCCTCTGACTGACGCTTCTTCCGTGCCGTCATGATAAGGAAAAACACCACCAAGATGGCCAGTAACATGCAGAGGGTTGTCAGAGGAATGGCCACCACCAGCCAGGGAATGTGCTCTCTGTGCTCGTCTTTCTGTAGGAGAAGGATCATTACAGTTTTCATCACAGTTGTCAGAAATGATGATTGAATGCTGTAATTGTGTCAAATAATAATATTAACAATAATAGTAATACATTTTATTTATGGATGCCTTTAAATGCAGTGAAGGACCCCGTACAGCACTCATCAAAATGGTACATACATACCAGTAGTTTAAACTGGAAGTAAATATAAGAAAAAATAATTGAAATCATTTGAGGAGAATGTGTTTAAAGAAATTGTTCAAAGTAGATGTGACGAGAAAAAGGTCCCATCGGCCTTCATGCCATTGCTGCCATCATTCAGATCCATCAATGACCCATAATTACTCTCACTGAAAGCGTGAGACTTACGTTGTTTTCGCACAACTTGCCGCTGAAGCCTGGTGCACACTCACACTGGAAGTGGTTCAGCCTGTCCAGACAGGTAGCGCCATTGCGGCACGGATTAGATTTACACTCGTCTATCTCCGTCTCACACCTGAAAAACATCAGCAGGGTTTAACATAATGCTAAGTGACAGTGCAAGTGCTTACACACACTTAACCTCAACACTAAATTTGATTCAGACACTTCTGAACCTTCAGATCTCACCTGTCTCCAGTGTATCCTTGCTTACAGGTGCAGTTTCCACCAGACTCTCCTCCCACGCACACTCCACCATTGAGGCAGTTTGTGTTCATGGTGCATGTTGCTGGAGGGAAACGCCACCTACGGCAAACAAATATTTTATAAAATATGGATCTTAGATGATCAGATCAATCAACTTTATTTGTATAGCACATTTCCAAAAGATGCTGCTGCCAAGTTTTTAGATGTCGATCTTATTTTTTTAGTTATTCCTATTTATTTGTTTTTTTAATCTTTATTCGTAACTTACTTTGTTGTTCTTAACCTTCTTAACCTTTTCTTAGCTTTACACGTAAATACATATGTAAACATAAAAAAGCTGAGAAGCAGGGACTAGAAGACCAACATGAACAAAAAACACAGAACTCTAACACACATGCACAACAAATTCAGATCTGTCTTTAAAAAAGTACCTAAAGCAAGACATAGAAATAAACTTTAACACACATGGAAATGATGCAACTAAAAAATCATAAATGTCATCAGTGTGGATAATATTAACACACTTCAACATGGAGCACAATTGATTTGGTACTCAGGGTCCATAAGATCAGGACTTGTTTAGACTTCATAAATACATGAAAGTGTTCTGTGTGTCAGTGATTGTGTGCCTGATTTGTCTTTGTCATTTCAAGGTATTTTTAAAAATATGCATTTGGAAAGATTGCTTTATGTGAAAATGTGAATTTTAGACTGACCAAAACTGAAAATAAGCTAGGAAACATAAGGTACTCACTGGCAGCGCTTCCCAATGAAACCAGGAGGGCAGGAGCATGTGTGCACCCCCTCGGATTCTATGCAGAGTCCTCCATTCACACAGTTAAATTCGAGACAGTTATTCACCTCATCTTGGCAGTCTTTCCCAGCGTATCCAGGTTCACAGTCACACTGGTAGTCTGCCAGCAGGTCTTTACAGGTCCCATAAATGCAGGGACTTGAAGAACACTCATTTATCTCTGTCTCACACACTTTACCCTCCCATCCTGCACGGCAGCTGCAGTTAAACTCATTAAATTGATCCTGACATACACCAAGGTTACGACATGGCAGGGAATCACAAACTGGAGTTCCCTGACATCCGACGATTGGCTCGTGTCCACCCAGTATGGAGAACTTGGTCATCTGTGGGGCTTCTGGGACATTTATGAGTGGCAGATAGACTCCACCCACCCTCACTTCACCTATACATCCAGTGTATTTTTCTGCCAGCCAGATTTTGGTTTCGTTGAGGAAGTTAAGCTGGCCTCCGATGCCAAAGCTGTCACCAACTCTTTGACGATCCACAGTGAGTCTCCATCGGGAGGATGCATGCACGGGACTGACCATGGTCAATTGGATTTGATGCCATGCTCCGTCTGCAATTATGCTGTCACTCGTGAAGGCAAGCAACTGGGCATTCTCTCCACTGTCCATTTTAACCAGTAAAGAGGAATTTAGTAGCCCCAGGCAGAATACCTCGGCTGTGCTGGAGGCCCGCATAAGAATTCCATTTGGGTCACGTGTGCGTATGGCCATGGTGATGTTGGTGACAGGGCTAAGCAAGGAGCTGTTGGCCACATATTCCAGAGCATTATCCTGAAACATGGCATCACTTAAACCTGTGGAAGTCAGAGAAGTTCTGAGTTGAGGCAGAATGGAAAGTGGACAAACATCTTAAGCTAAAAGGGCTACTTATCAGTTTTATTTGTCATAAATTATTCCAGTTCTGAGTAGAAATCTGTCTGATTCAGAGCAAAATGGTATAGAACAACATTACAGGCAGTAACTAAAAGCAGGTGCTTTTTTTTTTAACTCTTTGGAGTATATTCTTTTTTCCATTTTGGTGCCTGAGTTGGCCTCAGCCCACTAAAACTAGTCACTTTGTACCAAAAGGGTTGTATTTCACCCTTCTCTGAAGGAAAAGCCAATTTTGCCAGCCATTTTGGAATTTTGTCAGTCAATTCTTTGAGGTCTCGGAAAGACTCAAAGAAAGTGTAATATTTTTCACCCCTAAAGCAAGATGCTTCATCTGTCCTAAGAACTCTCCAATAATCCTCCAGGAAATTGAATTTAAATTAATGATGGCCATTTTGCCAAATACTTCTCCATGCTGAAGGTCATGCTATATCTTATTTAAGGTACCGTACTTAAAGCTAGGAGAAATGTGTGTTCTTAGCTCACGTAATGTTTGAGAAGGGGATAACTTACACTCATATCCATCGGGCAGATCCACACAGCGTGCTCCATAAAAACAGGGGTCATTAATGCACCATAAATGGGTCTCACACAGTCGCCCAGTGAAGTCAATGGGACAGAAGCAGTTGAAGTCATTCCAGGTGATCTGGCACGATCCATTATTTAGACATGGCTCATCCTGCACACCCACAAACCCAGATGGATGGATTAGGAGAACATGTATCTCACCTGATGTGGCCACAGAGCTGCCAAGTGGATTGAGACACTAACTTGCGGCTCAGAAGGATTTACAGCCACAATACAAGCAGACGTGAGGCCATACGTTAAACACAGGTCACACAGCACCAGAAGATGTGACAGTAAAAAGAAAAATGATCTCTAGCATTTTACCTTGCATGAATTATCGCTTTGGCACCCCAGCATCACGTTCTCCTCTGTGCTTGCCTGATAAACACGAACATCCTCTGGATGGTCTCCAATTGTCAGATGCTTGTTGTCCAGCCGAATATCCTGCAGGCAGCCCTTGAAGTTTCCACCCCAGGCATTCATGCTGGTGCCGGCAGGGAGCCCTCCCACATATGCTACATCCCCAGCCTCTACACTCACATTGCCTAAGGCGCGATTATTTCCCGCTCTAGGAAAGATGACATGTCCATATTGTACTTGTATTGTGACTGAATTGTTTTTGCCATCAGTGACAGCCTTGGCCTCAGAAATGAGTGTTGTGTGGGGGCTGTAAATGGCCACGCTGCTGTTCTTCAGATACAAAGTGAGATAGGACGTTCCATCTCGATGAAACTGCAGGAGGAGACCACTGTTTTTGAGGGATCGCATTAAAAACGAGATGGTGAAGTTCTCGCCATGGCTTTCAGAAATCTGGAAGGCAGCATAGCTGGTGGTGTTTTCAAGGCCAAAGGTCCAGGATGGATATTCTAAAGGAGAGAGAACAAATCAGTCACCATCCACTTGAACATTCATGTCAGGCATTCAGGTTAGTTATAGCTTCAATTATTTGACATAAGCAGACTGTCTGTCTGGCATGAGTTGTTGAGATGACTTCAAAAAATATAGTTGTATTTTTATTACAGATTGGAACAAGGTTCACCTTCATCAAAAAATATTCAAAGACTTATTTTGACAACTACTTATCAGAAATTAAACACTTATTAGAAATAATCACATATGTACTATAAATAAATGAAGCTGTTCCTATAAATTGTCTCAAATTATTCAATGACATATCCTTCAGAGGAGTATGAATTAATCTAATATTCACTGATGTGAATATAAAAGGTTAATGAGGAAAAATGCAGCTGTGGATTCTAAACAACAAAAAAAAAACATTCAGCCACTTTATTAGGGACAACCTATTAAATTGCTCGTTAACAGAAATAGCTAATCAATCAATCACATGGCGAGATCTTGATGCATTTAATTATGTAGACAGGGTCAAGACAGAAGTTCAAAAGGAGCATCAGAATGGGGAAGAAAGAGGATTTAAATTACTTTTAATGGCCTGCATTTGGTGCCAGAAGGGCTGGTCTGAGTATTTCAGAACCTGCTGATCTACTGGGATTTCATACACACCGATCGGGTTTACAGAAAATGGTTCAAAAGAGAAAATATCCAGAAAACGGCTGTTATCTGGACAAAAATGCCTTGAGAGGTCCGAGAAGAATGGGAGGGCTGATTTTAGATGGTAGAAAGACAACCGTAAGTAAGATAAAACACTAGTTACAATCAAGGAATGCAGAATACTATCAATACAATCCCTGATCGAAAATGGTCTTTAGCATCAGAAGACCATACTGGAAACCACTGCTATAAACTAAGACCATGAAAGTTTACATGGTCCTGCCTTCTATCAACTGTTCAGGCTGGTGGAGGTGGTGTAATGGTGTAGAGTATCTTTTTTTGGCACACTTTGGGCCCCTTAGTGCCAATTCAGCATTGCTTATGACCCCCGAGGACCATTGTCTGATGGCTAATTCCAGCAGGCACCTTGTCACAAAACTCTTCTCAAACGGGTTTGTGGAACACGACAGTGAGTTTAGTGTTCTCCACAGTCACCTGATCTCAATCCCACGGAGCATCTTTGGGTTGTCGTGGAACTGAAGAATGACATCATAGTTGTGCAACAAATCTGCAGCAATATTTCTGAGAAATATTTCCATCACTTTGTTGAAAGGCAGTTCTCAAGGCAAGAGGGGTTCCCACATCTTACTGTCATGTTGGCCCTAATAAAGTACCCCGAGAGTGAACAAACTAGCAGGTTGATTATGTGGTCAAAGATTAAGCCTGAAGGGATGCTTTGAGCACTCGTCCTCATAAATTTATCTGGGAATAAACTTTCTGGGAGGCCAGATTACAAAAAAAAAAAATGTTCACACCTCTGTTTACTTCCTACCAACACATGTATTGTCATTAAAAAGTGGCACTCAAGAATTAGACAAAATATACTTTCCGGTGAATGTCATGAATATCTAAGTAAAACTAGAGGACAAGCATATGAAAGAATACATTGATTTTCTATCTAAACTTTCTTGTTTCATCAATTTACCCAGTAATATTCATTCTACGATTCATATAAAAAAGCAAACATACCTGAAGTCATGCTGAGAATTCTATCCTGCAATGCTTTTCTTGCTTTTTTATGATTCATTATAACTGAATGTTAACAAATTAAATAAAATTTTATATTAAGTGGTATTTAATATTCAGCAAGGTGCAAATGTTGGTCTTCTTCAAGGATTCCCACCTATTGCAGGGACAGTAAAAGCATCCCTCCTCCCTGTTGTGTTGGCACAGACACCCCCACCGCAAGGAGTTAATACGCTTTCGGTCTACTGCCCTCTCAACATTTTGCTGAAAAGCACATTCCGGCGAAAGGAAACAAGTCAGGCAGTGGCTCTCACCTTTCTCACACTTGTCTCCATAGTACGGCCGATGGCAGACACAGCTGGCCTGAACCCACATGTCTACACAATGTCCACGCTGTATGCATGGGTCTTCACCACACCAGTCTCTTTTGTTGCATCCTAACTCCAAGCCTTGATTCTCTTCTCTGATGAGATCCTGGGGCAGAAGCAACTTATGGTCAACTCTTAGGTCTTCCATGCAGCCAATGAAACTTTTATTGCTTGATGTATGAGACAAATATTCCCGCGGTGCCCCACCAACATATAGTTGTTGAAAGGAGTTGGGTTGGAGGAAGATGAGGTGGTTGTAATCTTTGTTCTTCACTTGGCACTCATCCTCACAATTGGGGCCTTTGACAGTCAAAACCAGGCTCTCATCCATGCTCATAGTAACCTCGTGCCATTCTCCATCATTGACTGGACGAGGGTAAGTGACTTGTAGGACCTTTCCAGACTTCACCTTGGCAAGAAGAAAACCCCCAACAAGCTCCAGGAAAGCATAATGCTCCAGAGTTCCACGGCTGAACAAGAGCATGTTTGGCAGTGTGCTCCTGAATCGGAGTTGCATGTGGAGCCCGTAAACGTGGTCTTTGGCTTCCTGTTTTGTCCTGTTTGTGGGAGGTGGCATTTGCAGGTGAACGAAGCCCTCTGAGGTGAAGGAGAAAGTGGTGGAGGTGTTGCAGAGGTCCCCGGCCCAGCCAGGCGAGCAAACACACCTGTAACCTTGCTCACTATTGTCTCTCAGCAAGGGGACACAACCTGTGCTGTGTTGACACCGATGCTGGCGGCATCCCACCAAGCGGACGTCGCAGTCCCTTCCCCCCCAGGGGTCCTCACCCGGCTCTGGTGCAGGGCACTGACATGTGTAAAGGTTGGCAGCATCGTTGCATGTGGCACCATTTCGGCAGGGATTGCTTTCACACTCATTAATATCCACCTCACAGTGTGTGCCTTTAAGAGAGGACAAACCAGATTAGACTAAAGTTACAAGCACTAAAGCATAAAAACAAGCAAAAAGACTGAAGCAGGCAAAGCTTGTTCACAGCAGCCTGGCGGAAGGACTAGAGGAGACATGACTGCAATAATTTGTTTAAAAAATACAATAATTCTAACTTTCATCTGGCATTATCTGGCATATGCATTAATATAAACTAGTTAAAATACAGTAGTTAACATTATAAAGACTTCTTCTGCTCCTCCCACTGGCCTAGCAGGAGCAGTCAGCTTTCATTAGGATAGTCCGGTGAAGGACTTTACACTTAAGGAAGCTGAATGACACTTTAGGACTACAGCCATGACCGCAAACATGTGTGTTCTTTGTTAGCGTACCTGTCAACCACCAAGGTCCAGAACAGCAGCAGCAGCAAAACAGAAGCATCAACCTGCTTTCACCCATTACGATCCAGATCTACAGGAATCTCTTTCTTTCCCTCTCTCTCTCTCTCTCTCTCCCTCTGTCTCCTCCCTAATTGTTTTTACCTCCACTCCCTGACTCCAGCAGAAGAGTGATTACATGTTAACCCAGCCTGTCTAATTTTTCTCCCTTCCTCCCCTGCTTGTCGCCCCTCCAGCAAGTGCTCTGACCCTGATCCATCCACCAATACTCTACCAGCTGCTTCCTGTCCTTGTGACAGGTGGAATTTTCTGCGGCAACTCCGCCTCCTTTGGTCCACGTGAAGTTACTACAATCCAACAGCAGAGGGCGGTACAGCACATCGGACCAGAAAGTGTGTGTGTGTGTGTGTGTTTGTTTGTTTGTTTGTTTGTTTGTTTGTTTGTTTGTTTGTTTGTTTGTTTGTTTGTTTGTTTGTCATTCGTTAAATCAAAGACATTGACATGCTTCAGCTAATCTTTTTTTAATTTTAGATCGGGGTAAAGGTGCCATAATTTTATTTTTTTGAAAGCTGAGTTAAGTTTTACCATCCATGCCCAGATTATTGACATTTCTGCTGGGAAAAAGGGTTAGGGTTAGGGTTAGTAAAAAAAGATCTCAAACCGATCTCAAACACTGATCCAAAAAAAAAAAAAAGTAAGAACAGGTGAAAACCTGTAATGTTATAAGTCAAGATATTTTCTGAGACTTTGGGGTTCCAGTGACATGCACTGGACAGCCATCTATAACCAGAGATATGACTGATGGTTTTATGTTTGGTTTTTTTTTATGTAATGGGTTTTCCTCACAATACACAATTTCTAATTACCAAACTTCTGTATCTTTAAACATGTTAACAGGTTTTATACATTTCAACTGAAACACATGAATCTGTTATGATGGATTTTTTTAATGAGTTTATGGTGAGTCAAAATTAACAGATATTGTTTTAACCAAAATTACCTTCATCAGAACTTAAAAACTACTTTATGTTTGAACTTTCCAATCTGGTGGATATTTCTTGCTCCTTTACAGCAAAATGTGTTAGGATACTACTACATGACAGCAGTGAGACATGGGACACATATGGGGAGATGCTGTTTACATATTGACAAAATACCTTTTTTCATCAGACTTTAATTAGGCTTCTAATCAGCTTTTAACTTTGTAATCTCCCCCACTGGACAAATTTCCTGGGAGCCCCTGTTTAATACATGAGGTGGACCACTGACATATGGTGGGTTTTATTGGCTTTGTTGTTTTCTTCTATGATCCTCCACATGTCCCCTCACTGGCCATAAAGGCTGCACAAGTTTAGCCTTTGATTTTACAATGTGACATGCTATGGTTAACCTTTGTAAATGTTCTTACAGCAATGCTGGAGTGATGATTTAGTCTCTAGAGGCATTACTGCTATCACGGGCTGGGAGTGCCGATCAGCTAGAGGAAGATGAATACTGGACTAAAAATAATATTTTGAGGCATGGCACAAATCTGTCAGCACTAAACATTGAAATGGTATTATTTATTAAAGAGGAGAGACAATACTGTATACACCTAAAATAGAATCAGTTGATGGACGAATGTCAATATGAAGATCAGTTCACTTAGTGATGGATTCATGTGGAAACATATAACACTATAGTTTATACAAAGAACAGATTTTATATAAACAAAAACATCATAGAAAACACTAACTACAGCTAGGCAAGGTGTATTTTTTAGTAAAAAATATGAAAACCCTGATGAGAAGTCTCTCCTACCTGTGAATCCATCTGCACACACACACCGATAAGAATTGACAAGATCCTGACAGCTACCTCCATGTTGACAGGGAGCAGACACACACTCGTCCACATTGTCAGAGCACTGATCTCCTGTGAGAGGAGGTCTTTATGAGTCTCTTCATCCTGACACTATAGGGACAGTTCAGAGCAGGTTTCTTTTCCTTACCTGTGAATCCTGGTAAACAGGAGCAGATGAAGCCAGCTGCTCTTTCATGGCTGAAACTCATTGCACTAAATTGAGGCATCTCATAAATCAGGACATCCGAGCGCTGAAAACACTCGCCGCCATTCTCACAGGGATTCTGCATGCATTCGTCTATATCCACCTGACAGTGGTCTCCCTCATATCCTGCACATGGAGTAAATAGTAGACTTATATACCTAATTAATAACACATTCTACTTGCATTTAACTTTAATTTTGCAGAGGCGTAGCTGCTCTAGAGGATTCACTTACCAGGCCAACACTGGCAGCTGTAGTGATTTATTTCCTCCAGACATGTAGCTCCATGCTGACAGGGATTAGAGGCACATTCAGGAATATCTTCCTCACAGTGGTCACCAATGAACCCTGTATTCTCACAGTCACACTTATAGCTGTAACAAACACAAACAGCCACATACTGTATTTACCCATCCTGAGTAGATAAAAAACAGCTTATTCTTCATTTTGCACACATGATATTGCTCTTCCATTCCCTCTATCTGTCATTCTTAGCAGCTCCATCAATGACTCACTCTAAATACTGAGAGTAAGTGGATTATTGGAATTACTTCGCTGGTCAACAGTGCTGTCTGTCATAGAGTTATGACATGAGAATGGCCCATTGAGTGCATTTACTGGGGAATTTGAAATATAAAGTGTGTCATAAATGTGTGTTCCTGGATGCGCTGCCAGCGATTTTTGGGCCCCGTGAAAAGAAATTCTGCCCCCCTGACGCCAGCTGTAAGGTCAGTAGAAAACTGCAATGCTGCTGATTTACATAAGACAATGCATTTTTATATTTTTGACTATCCTTATATTTGTGAAAAGAACAACATAACGGCCACCTAGTAGAATTAAAACTAAAAATAATGAAATGTAATAAGATTTTATTTTTTTCTGCAAGACTGATACTCTATATATTTCAAAAACCATCTGTTTCTTCAAATAGTTCATCATAAAATTACCTTAAGATTAAATACCTAAAAATTCAAAAAGAAAATACAAAATAAGCTCTTCCATTTAAAAAAGAATTGCAATTATAATCTGTGGAGAAACAAATTAAACCCCTACTTGGTTGTTCAGGTGGAAGACAGACAGACAGACAGACAGACAGACAGACAGACAGACAGACAGACAGACAGACAGACAGAGACAGACAGACAGACAGACAGACAGACAGACGGACGGACGGACGGACGGACGGACGGACAGACGGACGGACGCTCTATTCAGAACATGCATCATATTTGGACTGTATTTGACTTTGACCTATTTGACTTGGCTTATATGAGGAGAAAAGCAAGCTATCTTATAAAATATCTACAAAGCTAGACAACAGGCTAATGTTCCAGAACTTCCCATCACATAAACCATGGACATAAACAAGCCCACCTACGAAAAAAACGGGTGGCATACTGTTGACCCTTCTTACGTTGCTCCTGTTTGAGTTTATTTTCCTTTTTGACACGCCCCCCCCCCACCCCACAACTTTTGAGGCATCTCCACCTCCATTCCCTCTCTGTAAAAGGCTTGCTCTTTGCTGGCTCATGCAGGTGGACTGAACCATTTTACATAAACAGAGAGGGAAAGGTGTTGAGAAATGTTTTCAGGACATATACTTACTGCCAGTGCATTAAAAATAAAATATAAGTATGATTGAACATTTATGACTGAGAGCCATTTTATTTTATCAGTATTATAATTTTGCTAGGGGCCTCTCCAGGCCCTTCTCCTTATTCTTCCCTTTCTGTATGTGTGTCCCACCTGTTGACCCTGTCGATACACTTGCCCTCGTTCAGACACGGTGAGCTGGCACATTCGTCGATATTGACCTCACAATCGAGGCCCTGGAAGCCGGTCACACACTGGCAGGAGTACATGGCGACGTGGTCTTGGCAAGTGGCACCATTCTGACAGGGATGCTCTTCACACTCATCGATCTCAGCCTGACAGTTAGTCCCTACATATAAGGGTGGGAGAAAGGATCCAGGATGTGCGACATAGCTAATGATTGGAGCTCTCACACAACCATGACCCAGATGGAACGTGAGGAATCAGATGTGTCAGGAAAACATGCTAACTGGTTTCACCCATTAGTAATACACAGATACTAATCACGATTACAGTATATACCAATACCATATTGCAATGATTCGTGGCCTTTCTTGTACATTTATCTTCATTTCCAAACAATAAACAACAGGACTACATGAGTGTTTTACCTGTGAAGCCTGTGGCACATTCACACCGGTAGTGATCCACTTCATCCATGCATGTGCCGTTGTTCTGACAGGGACGGGAAGCACATTCATTGATGTCCAAATCACAGTGATAGCCCTGAAATCCAGGCACACAGAAGCACTGGTAACCATTAACACTGTCTCTGCAAATGGCTCCATTCTGACAAGGTTCTGACTGGCATTCATCTATGTTGTTCCCACACTTGTCCCCCTGGTAGCCAGCAGCACACTGACACCAGGACCCGTTGTCAGGGACATCTATACAAATGCCACCATGCTGACAGAGCCCCTCTGCGCATGTGGTGACATTTTCCAGGCAGGCTTGTCCTCCAAGTCCAAGGGGACAGTGACACGAGTATCCGTTCGCCCTGTTGACGCAAAGTGACCGGACGCCATCACATGGGTTACTCTGACATTCATCCACATCCTCAGTGCAGTTCAAACCCGTGAAACCAGCTGGACAGTGGCAGGAAAACTGATCAGTCCCAGGAATGCTGGTGCAGTTGGAGCATGGTGCAGTGATGCAGGCATCCAACAGCTCTTCACAGTTCTTGCCCATGAACCAAACTGGTCCTTTAGGGCACAAGCACACGTAGTCATCCAGATTGTCAAGACACGTGGCACCGTTGCGACACGGAGATGACAAACACTTGTCTGCTGCTGCTGTGCACAATAGACCTGGAAGGAGATAAACCCCCAAATTAGAATTTAATTAGCGGGCCTATAATTAAATGACAATTCCTTCTAAAGATTCCAAAAGAATAATTCAAATGATCAGTTCCAGGACAACATTTGCACCGATGTAATAGGAGCCTATGGAGATTACTGGCTGGCCTGAAATCAGAAAAGATCTATAAAAAGTATCACAATGTGTTTACATCAATACCATAAAATCCAACTTCATCATTCAGCCCTTCATGACACCTCAGAAAGGTTGTATGTCCTTGAGAATACAGATGAAGACTAATGAAGACTGACAAAGAGGATGGTCAGTACCGTACATAAAGAACGTGAACATCCTCATAATAGACTGTCTCGCTTTTCCTTTCAGTTTGTTGGAAATGGCAGAAAGGTCTGGAAGGACAAAATATATCTGCACAGACAATGACAGTAAGACAGAAAGTATTATTAGCAATATAAGTACTGCACTTTGGCATGTCCTTAGACAGGTCCTCAGACATGTCCTCAAGCCAAACAGAAATATGCTGCTCCTGTGTTTTCAGATTTATTCTACCAGTTTTGTTGTTTTTTCTGACAAACATGGCCATCAAGCATTCCTCAAAATAGCACTGCAGAGTCATTTGTGTCAGAATGTTGCTTGTTTACTCTGCAGGTGACATATGACACAGCAGCAGTGTCTCTTAGGTCAAACAGTGATGAGACGTTTGCAGCAAGAACCTGGCACTGAACAACAATCGGAGAAGGGAGCTCATTACTAGGTTCAGGCTGCAACAAGAGCAAGAGTTGTCCATCAGAATAGAGAAGGAGGAGTGAAGAACCTTCCCCTGTGAGGACCTCAGTTGGACTATAGTTATAGTTATAGTATAGTTGCCATGGCCCAACAAAGGAACAAGGTCATGGGCTCATCCATCTGATCATCTTTTCACATTGTTTTCCTTCACCAAGTTTCTCATCACCATCACTTGAATTTGGCAGTTCCTACATCTTTCTGTACCAGCTTATCTTGTCTCTATGTTTGCTCTCCAGACATGTCTCCTCCTGTTCTGTTCATCACAGGTTCTGACATTGGCCTGTCTTTTAACCAAAATTTTAACTTGGACTGGTAACTTGACTAGATTATTTTGCACCAGTTATTACTAGAGTTGGCTCTGCTTTGGGCTCTTTATTGGTCTCATCCTGTTGAGAGTCCTGTTCAGGCAGCAGCATTGAAGGAATCCTATTTGCTGTCAGTCCCCTCCGATCACCTCCATCTCCGTGGTGAAGTCTAAGTTATCGGGTCTTTATTATGGCCTGTCTGCCACCGGCTGGATTTGGTTTGTGTTTAGGCCTGGGTTTGCAGATGTCCCAGTGACCTTCTGGAAAAAGCTTCACATAAGGATATAGTCCTTATCCAGCCTTGAGAGGAAGCATTAGAGGAGTACATTAAGTTTCCACCACTCCAGGCTGGCATCATCCTCTTCCTCGGTGATAAAGACTGTCAGAAAATTAGCATTAATGCTTATCACCAGCTTGGAATAAGGGAGGGGGCAGTGGAAGACAACCTTTAATACATCTAATGGACTTTATCGGTTCTTAGTGCCACTGTTGTCGTCCGGGATGTTGTCAGTGAACCTTCCAGGAAGAGGTTAAACTCATTTCTCTTTATTCGGATGATATTTTTATCCTCAGATATCAAGACTCTCGAGGCTGGTTTAGTTATGTCCTATAAAACTACTACAAAATCTACACTGTAAAGGCTATCTGAGAGAGGTGATGGCTAAGATGAGCCTTCACGTTATGGCCATCAACATTGGTCGGATCATGGTCAAGTCGATATGATGATATCAGAATTTAAATACCAAAGCTGGTCTAAAATGCTTCCTAATGACAGTGGTAATGGTCCACTGTCAGAGACAACTGACCTACGCACAAATGTGAGGCCGATAACATGGTAAACATGAATGTGGCTCCTCATTTTAGCGAGCGTGTTCCAGCACCAGAATGAATCCTGTGATTCCTGGGTTGGTCAGTTAAGGTGGCAAAGCAAGAGCAGCTTATGTTTAAGTGAGGAGGAGGGAAAAGAAGAGAAGGGCAGGGCAGAGCAATCACGATGTCCTCCTCACAACGAAAGCTTCACACATTCCACTTAGCTGATAACAGCTCCTTCAACAGATGGACCTACCCCATTACTCAGGCCTCCATTAAGGGCAAGCAACACTGATCCTGGTACAGACTGGTACTGGTGTAACACTGAACAGAGCTTCTGAGCCCTTCAGGTCAACCAGTAGAGAAAGATACAGCAAAGGAATTCAACACAAATGTCTCATTAATCACAGCATTTCCCTTCCTCTCTTAGTTAGTTAGTTAGTTAGTTAGTTAGTTAGTTAGTTAGTTAGTTAGTTAGTTAGTTAGTTAGTTAGTTAGTTAGTTAGCTAGTTAGTTAGTTAGTTACCATAACATGTTTAGGTTTACTTTTATGATAAAATGATGGTAGTTTGTTATTAAACGAGCTGGTAGATCTATGCTCCCACCAGTTCTGGTCGTCTTAAACATAAATTCTGATCATCTAGTTGTTTCCCCAAATATCTACTATCTAATTTTAACTAAAACGTATTTAATAATTTTCAAATGGCATCGTA
This sequence comes from Takifugu flavidus, assembly GCF_003711565.1. Lineage (NCBI taxonomy): Eukaryota > Metazoa > Chordata > Actinopteri > Tetraodontiformes > Tetraodontidae > Takifugu > Takifugu flavidus. Next base: position 14,612,545 of record NC_079524.1, read on the forward strand.
GATAATTGCCTAAAACTTTGTACTTCATGTAGAGATCCTGTTGCTAAGGGTTCCTAGAATGCACCACGTCTATGATGCCATCTGGAGCTGGCAGCTCCGTCCCTGCCCAACTCCAGCCTTTTACCTTTCATGCTGCTTTTATTCAGGCCCAAGATATTACACACCAAAGAGTTCACCCCTTCAATCGTTGAACACCATCACATTCTTCTATAATTTGTCAGCTGGGATGGAAAAAAGTAATAAATGAGAATGAGAAAGTTCAGGATTTCAAACGAATGGTTCAGTTTGAGTGTCATTAGTGTTTCAATCCTTAAGCTCAGTGTGTCATGCTTTTAGTATCATCACTCCCTCCATTCAACGCACAAAGAAAAAAAGCTGTGCTGCCAGACGCTCGGTTCGTTACTATGGAGATCTTCAACAATGTCACAAGCAGCCAATGGCAGCCCTCTGTGCACAACCGTTTAAATGAGGTTCACATACTTCACACAAGTGAAGGTTACGGGAAAAAATAGGTCAATGGGGCTTCACAAGGTGCTTGCGTCGACAAAGACACCCCCAACACCCACAGAAAGAGTAAGAGAACAAGAAATAGAGCCTCACAACATCACCGGGAACTAGTCACTGTGGGAATCCCTGAATTATTTAGCAAGCTTCAAAAAAAGTTTTGTAAAAAATAAAAAGAGACCTTTAATTAAAAGAAAAAAAAGCAATTCCCTTAAGAGGTTTACTGAAGGTAGATTAACTCTACATGGAGAGTTTCAGTAGTTGGGCTCATCTCTCTTGTTTTCTTCATAAGAAATCAAATGATTCCAAAACACTTTTTGGATACTTGCTGTTGCTCATTTTGATTTGATGGCAACTGGGTTGCTGAGGAACGATTGTGTCTTACCTAATTTGAACATCATCATTGTTATGAGCATCGTTTTCTGGTATCTGAACCAAACTCTTCCAAGGTCCATGGTGACTCCCAGCTGTGTACTGTCAGTGCTGAACGCTTCTGCTCTTTCACAGATCCTCCATCCAGTTTTGTGCGGCGTAGCTATCCATCCGAGATGGCGCGGTTAGCTGGTACTCTGAAGAATCTCAGAGCCTGACCTCTGTGGAGAGGCGGACAGGGGTCTGAGATGGGGGACCAAACAAGGCTGGAGGAAAGCTGGTAATCACCCCAGCAGCAGGACTGCCAGAAAACCTGAGCTGGAATCCTGGATCAGCCTCCTGAGTCATGTGTTACTTCAGACATGTCGAGTTCACTCACATTCATAATTTCCAATCAAATCACCATAAATTATCAACAAGTTTCAATAAGATAAACATTATTAACAGTGGAGGGTAAAAAGAGAATATATAGAATCACAAAGTTCAATGTTTGTACACAATCAATGAATTGAATATAGAAATCTTATTTTGGTGTATTTTACATCAGCATTTATCATTTAGCAAATCTTTTGCTCAACATTTACTAAATAATTTCATTATACTGATTGCATGCCGGATTATGCTAATGCTGCATTTATATACACTGTTGCCTGTTAAGTTAGAACATCTTCTTTGTTTTCCTTTTCTCATGTCAAAATATATACATATGTATGTATATAGGTATATAGACACACATGCCTATTCACTTGTATTACTTCATGTTGTTGTTGGTTTGGCTTGTGTCTGTATATTTTTAAAAGTATGACCTAAACAAAAACTTTGAAGACTTTACATTTTCTCAGAATTTAAATCCAGAAAGTACATTAAAGACACGTACATTAAACAATAGAAATTGGCCGTATTGTCTTCAAATCTGCTCTTCCAGTAATCTGCTTCTTCTCATCACCCAGATTTAAGAAGCTTAAGAAAATGTGTTTTTCTCCAGTTGACTGTTCATTGAAAAGATGCACAATCGACTTATTTTTGAAACTTTTATGCAAACATCTCAAATCTGTAGGTTAAAACCACTTTGTGTGTTCACTGCAGGTCCTGACAACGGTCTGAAGCTCCTGGATGATGTTTTCTTGCTTCCACCCCCACCTTTAGGGACAAGAGATAAAGGGAACTAATCCTGTGACTATCAGGGCAGAATTCTTTACCCCCCAGCACACACACACACACACACACACACACACACCACACACACACACCACACACACACACACAGACCCTCCCCCAACAGCTTAAGTCCAACCTGCTGAGTTCACAACAACAAAAAAGTTTAATTAAACAGTCTGTGGGTTGGTGGGGATGGTGGTGGGGGTGGAGAAGGGGAAGGGGTTACTCTGAGTCAATTGAATCTCCAAATTTAAATGGCGCTTCCTGAAGTCTCCTGGGTCACATTGAGTCATTTTAAACTCAGCAAGTGGGCAGCAGATAGTGGAAAGATAGTGGAACACCCCCCCACCCCCCCGACCCTAATTAGGCATACCTGACAGTTAACAGAAAATGATGATGGTTTTTATCCACTGTTTTACTAAGCTAACAGCTAGCCTATATGTTAATTAATAGAGAATTTACAAGATATTTTAGAATTTTAAAAGATTAAAATAGCAGATTTTCTGTCCACCCGTTATGATCATGACTCCCACCCATTCTTGTGTGACCCTCGTTTACAATAGGACCCTAGAACTCTAATAGTTCTGTGTGTGTGTGTGTGTGTGTGTGTGTGTGTGTGTGTGTGTGTGTGTGTGTGTGTGTGTGTGTAGGTGTGAGTTTCAGTCTCAAGCTTCAGTGATGGTGACCAAATAGTGTCTGAGAAGAAACGGTTACTTAAGTAATCAGTCTCTGCTCTAACTTAGGTACTACCTAAGGCCTTTTAACAATTCTTTTCATCCCACTCAGATGGCAGCCATGTATAACAAACTGTATGTCCTACTTCTACCCTCTGATGATATTTGCTTTTGACTGATGTTGACAGATTGTCAGACCTCTGTCATTCCTGCAGAGATCATTATTAAGGACTAAATCTTAAAGACTGAAACCCTCCATGATTCCATGCTAAAAAAAACATCAAATCCTCCATTAACCCTTTCTTTTTCAGACTGGGTGGAAGTATGCACACTCAAATGCACAAGTAATGAAATGGATTTGAACAAATCCAGGAGGGATCAGACTGTTTGCCCTGCAGTCACATATGTACAACAATCAAACTCCACATTCCATAACTGCACCCAGATGTGTCAGCTTAGTTCTGATTGTAATTCAAAGAGAGAAACTGTCTGTAATTCACTCCCTTTTTGTGAATAAAAATTTAGAAGGGGGGATTTCTACTATTTTGTTTCTTCCGGACTTTTGCAGTTTTACCATTTCCATGCGACAGACGGAGAGAAAGAGGAAGTCGGAAAAAACTGTTGAAGCCTGCGTGACTATCTGCTTCAGACGAGAGAGAGAAGTATCAGCAACGCCTGCATTTTATTCCAGCTTTTACAAACAAGGTAAGAAATGAACTTTTCTTGTTAGAAAACAAAAACGATCTTCACAAAAATAACAAAAAATCAAAGTAGCTTGCGTTTTTACACTGAAGTTCATTACTATTTAACACTAAAGGGTTTTACAGTCACAAATGTTGCGAATAATCTCCTTTGTTTTCAATCTCGGATGTTATTTTGAGAAGAGTTTAAGCAGCACTTTCGCCCTCTGACCGCTTCATTTTTACTGTGTTAAATGACCAGGTTGTTCTTGTGCCGCAGGTCTCGTCACAGGTTAAAAATGGCTCAGAGGTGTCTGAAGTGTTTAAAGTTCACCATGTGTGCAGCCAACTTCCTCTGTTTTGTATGTATATCCTTATAATAATAATAATAATAATAATATAATAATAATAATAATGTGTCTTAACATTTGAAGTATAGGATGATTCATGCTTTGACTTTTATTAAACAACAAGTCTAAGTGTGCAGAAATCCTGAAGATAAATATGTCCTAATGTTATAGTTCACAGTCTCAGATAAGGGGGTTCCTCTCTATGGGGGGTGGCTTATTCCATATAAAGTTTAATGTGGTGGGACGTGATGAGCCTTTAGTAACATTTAAACGTGTATGGACACAGAGTTCAGGATCTTGCTCAGGGGAACTTCAGCCTGCAGGGTCCTGAGCCCGTGTCCATGTTGAAATGCAGCTTTGAAGCACTCGTGTTTGCTGAAATGAGCTATTCTATGGTTAGATTTGTGGTGTGGCTGTGCTCGTCCTTGGCATCTGCCTGCTGATGAACTTCAGGATGGCCGTGCTTACCCCCAGCCTTGCCAGCTTCAACATGGCCAACATTCTTCTCGTCAGCGGCATCATCATCACGTGTGTGTCCTTCCTCGGTTTCATGGGGGCTCTGAAGGAAAACCGCTGCCTCCTGCTGACGGTGCACCAACTTTCAGTTTGCTTTCCTTATTTCATGCGACTAAGAAATAACATTAATTTGTTGAATTCGATATGGTTACTGAAAATACAGTCAACATGTTTAGACTAGATTCTTAGCAAAACATGCTGACTCAACAGGTGGGTTAGTTTCTCTTCCAGTTTCCATAAATTTTATCTAGAGTTCAGTCCAGTTTAACTTTATTCATACAGCAACAGTTCAGATGGTCTCAAGGGACTTTACAGACACCCAGAGTCTTATCCCCAAACAGGAGAAACTCACTCTTAACTGGAAAAAGATGAGAGCACGGTCTGGCCCTCCAGCTGTGGGGCTGGCTGGCTGGGTGCGTACTTCAACACGAGTCGACCTAAGCAGAGCTCAGATTAGAACAGCGGCTCTCTGTGCAAACACAGCGGTTAACAAAAGCATCACTTCCTTAAACTCGGCTACAATGTTACCTGACTGTTGTTGTCCTCTTACATATTTTATCAAGAGTATTTTATTCAGTTACAGCTCATGAGTATAACTTTCCTAATTAGATAGCGCAGACTAACCATTAACTACCTGCTTACTAACGTGTAATAGCAGCATTGTAGTGCCATATTATTCATTACAAAGGATTAACTAAGACCCACCTCATGAGGGTCATACTGACCATTAGCAGTAATTAACAGCTTATAGTTGGTGTTCTCTTAGTTAATGATGCAATAAATAGGTCAAAACGGGTGCCCCTTAATGAATTAAAAAGCTTCGATATGTGGTATTTACTTGATACTTGATTGTGAATGTGTTCAAGAAAATGTCATTAATGCAGAATCCGATGCTGATGGTTGGATTGTGGCTGTGATTTCTGGCAGTTTTTCCTGCTCCTGTTTCTCCTGATGCTGATGGAGCTGACCGCGGCGTGTATACTGCTGATAAATGAGTCACAGGTGAGTCCCACACTCACGCATCACCTTTCTTGACGTGCCTTTTCATAACCCGTAACTGTCCCTTCACCAGATTGGTGATAAAGTAAAGGAGGAATTGTTTCGTGATCTTCAGAAGGCAAACTCCACAGAAGGGATGGGCAATTGGGATCTGGTTCAGAATGAGGTGAGACTGAAAGAGTCTGGTTAAAGGTACAAGGGCCCAATTTATCCTGAATGTTCTGTGTTTCAGCTGGGGTGCTGTGGGGTAAATCATTATACAGACTGGGGCACCAATATTCCCAATTCCTGCTGTGTGTCCTCCTGCAACGTGTCTGCTCCATACAAAATGGTAAACACCGTGGTGAAAGTTGCCTCCTTTATCGTCGCTCCACCTAACGCTCCTCTGTCTGCAGGGCTGTTTGGAGGCATTAAAGAATCGGTTTGAGGAAAACTATCTAACCACGGGGATTTCCGTCATCGTGATCTGCATTATTGAGGTAAATCATTTACTTTTTATCGTCACTGCTCACGAGCACAGGTGAGCCATGGACCCGTGATCAACCAGGTAGTTGAGAGGACTGGTTTCTCCCTCGGCTTTTAGTTCAGCCTTCAGCCACCTTTGTGGTTCATGTGATGCCTAATCACTGACCCGCATCCCTCTTGTTCAGACCAAATCCACATAGTTTCAAGGGGTATTGGAGGTGGCCAAACCCTATTTCTTTTTGAGTTAAGGTTCTGGAGTCAGTTGACTCATTTCATAAATATTGTGCATATTAAAGTTTAAAAAAGAAAAACTGTGTAACAAATGTTGGTGTTGGGGCTGACCTGTAACAACTCTTGCTTCTCCACAGGTGTTGGGAATGTGCTTTGCCATGACACTCTTCTGTCACATCAGCAAATCTGGACTGGGATACAAGCTGTAGACACCAACCTGTGTCTTCATTACAAATTGAGCTCTTTATGTAGGACAGATACAGAACAGCAGTCGCATATTCCACAATGTGTTTATTTATATATTTTTTCTTTTCTATCAAAAAAGATGAAAGAAAACCTATGAAAGCTTTTGAGGTCTGTGCATCATTTCTACATATTTAAACAATATTATTCACGGTTGAATGCAATGGCATAAAAACAAGATAAAAGTTTAAAAAGTATTTCTCAAATTGAAGTCAGCTGTTGTTTCTGTGGACAAAGCAGAGTGAGCTTTAACAGCCTCTGGAGACTTTTAATACAATAAATATAATGGTCTTTAAGTCTAAGTCCAAAGAGGAGCAGTGTTTTTAGGTTCAGTGAATGCATCGTTTCACTTCATGAGGGTGTATTTTTTTGTCACCATCTGTACAATTTTACCAAACTCAAGACGTTAACAACTCAAATGTTAAAGTTTAACATCTGCTAAAATAATCCAATAAGTCACCAAAGTATGAAAAAAAAACCAGAGGAAACACTCTCGCCATCAGATGCAAAATCCAAGAATACTTTTTTCAATTCAGAATTTCAAAATAAAAATGAGAAGAACAAATGACACACCAACCTTACTATAAATATTTCGTTTATACCCCCTCATTTTCACATTGTCGCCGATTTAAGAGTTTGCAGTTAGGGTGCGCGCTCACCACATCCTGTTCTACCCCTGTGCTTCAGTCAACCATCAGCTCTTCCTCTTTTCAAACATGCTAGATCTTTTTCCCCTATTCCCTTCTTCTGACTCTTGTTCTCAAAAATCATAACATGACAAAGCCAGAAAAACTGCACAAAAGATGAATTTATTTAAAGAATATAACCTGCATCAATATTTTAAGACAAAAACTAAAAAAAAAAACACATAAAAAGCTAGAATTTCCTTTATATTTTAACACAATTTGTTCTTAAAACATCACACAAAAATAGAAATAAGTACAATTTCTGTAATTAAAAATGTAACTGTACACAGCAGAATTGGATTTATTGCAAACTAAACAGCCCTGACATCTCAAACTTTAAATACACTATAACTCAGCTGTAGATATGAAAAGACAGAGGAAAAACTAGATCCTAGTTTGGTGAAGGGGGTGTCAGGTACATCCTTTGAGGAAAAAGTATTTTTAAAAGTTAATGTTAAAGCTACTGAGCTCCCCATTAACAAACATGGATGCAAAATGCAGTATTTAACCTACATGCCGCATTTTCATACTTCTGTGGCAAAAACACAGGTCAATGCAAGGTCACGTCCCCTCAAAACTAGGAAAACAAACAATCCAACAGTGTGTGAAGTACTGGAGACAAAACCTAATATTCAGCGGTTCACTGACAGTCTGCCAATTATTTATGTGATTAAACCTATCGCTTAATATCTTCATCTCTCAAGTTTCTGAAAAACATCTGAAGGCAAAAAAACAGAAGTGACAAAAAAAGAGGAAGTGTTTAAACCAGCCCCCTACAGTGACTCAGTGAAAGAGATGAGACAGAATGACAGATTTATCTTTTTAAAGACATAACAGCTTGAAGTTTTTCACCGTAATCACTTTTCAGTCAGAATTGAGTAAAGACATAAGTAGAGAGACCACAGATACAGTATTTTTGACAATTCTGTAGAGAACAGAAGTCCAAGGTACATGCAGGAAACGGTAGGGAAATGAACCAAAATAACTGCAATGACAAGCCGCTGCCTGTAGAGGGCAATCAACAACGGTTAGACTGGCTCAAGAAAACACTGCAATCTAAAATTTCCTGTACTGGCAAATAAAGTATTATCCCCCAGAAATAGCAAAGGTATGATGATATATATGGTAGATATCGTTATCCATACTCACCCCTTCACTACAACTCCCTCCTCCTCTACTATGTTGCACCTCCAAGTCCTCAAATTAATTGATTTAAAGTTTAATATATATAAAGAATAAAAATAAAATGTAGACATACGTTGGAAAAAAGGTCACAATAAATGACAGGCCATTGTCCCACAGAATGAGCGCCACAGAGATTGCAGTATATCCCAATGTTGAAGTAGTCCTGAAAAGCCCTTCACATCCCCAATTTCAGGCAAATTAGGAATTTAATAATCATAAAATATGATATACCAACTTGTTCAGCATATATGAGCCTGGTTAGGGATTTTATGTAGGTATTTGTGTGTGTTTTAGATCATTCATTACATTTGCTGTGAGACCCTATTGTGTTTTGTGACGAAAATGAAGAAAATAACTCGCGCTTTAAAATCCCACTGTTGATTAAACAAGTCAAGGTGTGTTTTTAATCAGGAACATCAATTTTACCTGTCTATAGGTAATAAGGTGACAGTGACATCCAATATTACATTTGAAATTGAATTATGGCTCACGCATTTCTTCAGAAGGACAAGATAAATGCCAGTCGAAGCCCTCAACAGGATTAAAGGCAATAAAATCAGAGCCATGTTTGACAACAGTACAGGTTTTAAGTCTACGGATGATTAATCTGGTTAGAGTCAGTAAACCAAAACAGATCCAGATCTCATAAATATCAACTCAGTTTTTAATTATGACTTTGATTTTATACTTTATTTCAAATTCTGAGGGCCATAAAGATCATGTTACTGTTGTTGTCATGTTACCGGTACTTAAGTTCAGGTTTTTCCAGTATATCATCAAGATAACTGTGTGAAGGGATCTGATTGACCAAGAACTCATGGTTTAGCAGTGGAACCGACCATTTACACAACGGAATCCAGAAGGTTCCGAGTTTGAGTCCAATTTCGGACCTCCCTGTGTGGTTTGCATGTCCTTCCTGCGCCTGCACAGGTTTTCTCTGGCTACTCCAGACTGACTCCAACACCCTTGCAAGGCCCACTTAGGAGCTGGAGTGCTGGATGGCAGCTAACAGAAACAGAGAGGATTAAACATTAGCAGCTGCTAGAATGAACCATTAAGACAGAACATTACTAGAATTTATTGATTCCTCATTAGTTCACATCTATTTCCTAATAATTAATGGTGACACTAAAGGACCTTAGGTTGACTGTCAAATAAACACTCTGGAGGCTGCAGCCCAGTTTATGAGAAGAACCACATCAGGGTGTCACCATGTTGTGTTCAGTTTGGTTTGAACTAGGAGGATGGTCTGTGCACACACAGATGGAGACTCTGGTGGATACATATTGAATGAGTTGATTGGTTGCAAGAAGGGATACCAAGATCGAGAACCAACAATGATATTTGAAATCAACGCATGTCTAGCCAGTTTAAGATGGTCATTACAACTGAACTGGGATATTCTTTGTCATCGACCATCTTATATCACAAGAAAAACTAAAGTGAAGTATGTAGCCGTGTTTCATTCATTAAGCTTTTTCATAAAAAACAAACACATGCTGCAATCTCACTCTACTCCCTCAGTGTGATATAATATATATATATATATATATATATATATATATATATATATATATATATATATATATATATATATAAAATCAGACAAAAAGGGACCAATGTGGAATGGGATCACATACCCTGAACCAGGAGCTTCAGTGTGGAATGATTTATGGTGTGTCAGAAAGTGTTGTGAGTATGTTGTGATCGTTCCCGCCAGTAGAGATGTGTGTTGAGTGCTACAGCTCCAGGGGCTGTGAAGGAATCAGCTGGCTGTTTTACAGAGAAGACACTCAGTCTGAAGTCTCTCAGTTGTGCTTTCAACCAGGGTGATGAGACCCTTCTACCCGAAAAGTGCTGCCGTTACAGGGGCAGGAGTCTGGTGGTGTGGAACAGGAGTGGGTTCAGATCTTCTGCATTGACAGCCCGATGAAGTGACGGCTCTGAGCGACTCTGCTCTATTTTTGGCAGGAGGTCTTGAACTTGCTCGATAGCTACCAGGATCTAACAAGGAAAAAGAAGGTAATGTGAACATCTACCTTGGGATTGTATAACCCAACAACCAAATAATTTGTCATCTACCACATATTCAGTCACAATTTATTTTCAAGATGAAGACCAAAGTTGTGTTGGTCATTGTTGTTAACCTACAAGAATCCGCAAATGCGCAGAAACAAATGAAAAGGAGTTTGACACAGTCAGCTGTGCAGATTTTAGCATGTTTCAGCTGTTAATGCTAACAAAGATTAATACATACTTGTATTAATGCAAAGTGGCATGAACATTCTTGGAATTTCAGCATTATTTTCTCATTAAATGTGATCTGATATTCATCTTGTCAAATGTATTGACAAATTTGTCCTGAAAAGGTGGTGTGCGGTGGTGGCTCAGGTGCCAGAACACAGCGCTGCCAAGGTGAACTTAAGCAAGGTACGTAACCCTCAAATGTTTATATAGGGACCTGCGATGAACTGGTGACTCATCCAAGGGTGGACCTGCCTTTGCCCATTGCGTAACCTCCCCATGACCCCAAAAGATGTAAAGCATTTAGGAAGAATGTGTCCTGACCTCTTTTGAGGTCATTAATTAAAAGACATGAAAGACGTGTGATTTTAGACACATCATATTTGTCAATACAAACATACATAACTGATCTAGATAAAAATCAAATGACACTTTATGAAAAATAAACACAGAAAATAATGACATTTCAAAAGGGTTTCAGACTTTTTCTTGCCACTGTACAAGTATCCACACCCTCATCAGCGTCATTTGCAGAAGTGAAATACTGCCCCCTTAAGGCAAATCTGGATAAAGCCCGCGACATGTCTAGATTGTTATCTTAATTTTGTGTAAAGACCAGATTCTCTTGGCCGTGGCACTTGGGTGCTGTACACCTCACCTGTGGAAATAAGGGCCTCTCATCACGTTTGAACTTCAGGCAGTCAACGATGAGCCTTTTCATCGACTTGGGTGATGTACTAAAGATTTTAGTGAGATCTGGAGACAAATAACCGCGTCCAACCATAAAGATGATCTGTGAAAGAAAAGAGGAATTATTTATTTGGATACACACACAATTAAAAATTGCAACTGAAAATTAAAAAAGTAATTAGCTCCCGTGCAGATAAATAAACAGCCGACTGTCCATTTGATAAGTTCCTCCTGACTTTTCTTCCAAGAAATGATCCTAAAAACTAAAATAGACACTTTCTAACACCATCTGTGCATGTGGAAGCTTAAAATCTGCTGGTTTGTTTTAAACTACAACAATTCCTTCACTTGAAGTCCTTAAGTTCCTGTAACTCATGTAAATTCTGTAATTTAGAAACCTCCTGTCATACAAACTCACCTGCTGGAAAGACTGTTGCCGAAAAGGCTTTAGGATTGAGAGATCAAAGATATAGAAAATAGTTCTCTGTGGGAGCGTAAACAACTTTCATTTGATATTTGGTTAAAACTTATTTGATTTTGTGCCATTAGAGCAACATAACCCAGATTCCCTCTAAATGAATTGTACCTGATCTCTGTTGTTGATATTGGAATAGGGCAGGCTTCCTGACATCAGTTCAAACAGAACCACTCCATAAGCATAAACATCAGACTGGAACGTATATGGGTTACTGTCCTGCATTCGGATGACTTCAGGAGCCTAAAAAAATAAAAGTTATACATTTTAAACTAACAAATATATACAGACCTTCAGATGTTTTGGAAAGCTTACCATCCACAGAATGGATCCACTTGGCTGTTCTACCTGTTTGGAGCCACTCCACCGAGATTTCACTGTGGCCAGACCAAAATCTCCAATCTTAACGGTCCAGCCCTCGTGGAGAAAAATATCTAGCAGAGTTCAGGATAATAGACCAGTGAGTTCCTGACGGATGACAAAGGTTGAACTGGACTTGCCGAGCTACAGTGTCCTTCAAACTGTTGTCTTCAACATTCATAAAACAAAAGGATACTGTTTGATTTGAGATCTCGATGGATTATATTCTTCGCATGAAGGTAACTGAAAAACACATGGAAATGATCAAACATCTGTCAAACTGACCATGCAGAAGAAAGAAAATCCAGCTTCAATTGCTGAACTTCCGAAGACGGATGCTGAAACAGCAGATTATCACACAATGGAAACATTTCAGGATCATAAGCAACTATATTGTTGAATCATTCAAAGCAATGAGGGGATAGAGTGAAATGGTGCAAGCCTTACTCCATGCCCTGGGCCGTTTGTCTGGCCACATCGATGCGACGCATTGTGTCAAATTTGGTTTCTGTGACATGCAGATGACGGTAGAGACTGCTACCTTCACACCATTGCGTGATGATGGCAAAGTTGGGCTTTGTCATGTAGCCCATGAACAGCAGAATATTGACGTGGCGAGTTTTCCTGCAAATAACAGGCAAAGCAAGGTTAAAAAAAGACATTTTGTTTTGTTCACCAAGAGCTGCAGCAGTGCTTACCGCAGGACTTGCATTTCGTTTTTGAAAGCCTGCAGCTGCTCAGGCGTCGGCTCAGTCACTTTGAGTATCTTGACTGCTACATCTCCATGCCACTTGCCCTTGAAGACTGTTCCAAATGAACCCGTACCAATCCTCTTCTGAATGGTCACTTCTCTAGGGTGGACCTCCCAGTAGTAACTGGAGTCTCTGTAACCCCCCCGGTGCTGAAACACAGTACAATTGAAATTAGACAGCATTGGTTATTTAGAAAATCCCCAAAGTCTCTGCTGTGAAGGATGGCGACTGTGAAAGAGAGAGAGAGAGAAAAAAAGGTCACGTACAACTTTCTTTTTATCATCAGATGAGGAGGGTTTGCGTTCTTTCTGTTCAGAGGGGGACTTGGGGGGTCGGCGGCCAGGAGAGCCAAACGAAGATGGTGGACTGGTGGAGAGTTTTGGTGATGGCTCAGGACCTAAATTAATAAGCAGTTTTATAAAAAAACAAACAAAAAAACACCATAGTCAATGTATAAATACAATAACTGCAACAGGAGACATTTAACACAAAGAGAACATACCCAATATGTTGTTGAATTTAATTACTTCCTAAAAATGGAAAGAAGCATTAGAAATGCATTTAAATGCATTTTTAAGAAGCCACTTAACAGTTTTGTAAATGCATCAACTGCGGAAAAAGGAAAGGTTTACTTCTGTTCCAACAGCACGGACCTCTATAATGCTGGCACCGGCTGGGCCCACCGTGCTGACCATGTGAACATTGGGAGTGGAGGTAGAACGATGCCTTTGTAAAGACTGACCATCTCCACCTGGCATGGGGAAGTGAAATGCTGGAGTTGGGGAAAGGTCCATCCTGCAACAAGAAAGGTCGTCCCAATATTTATCTGAGGAACATCAACCTAAACTATGCTGCAGTATTGGCAGTATTTGGGCCAGAACTTACCCAGCAGGCTCTGGGGTTAGGTTACTCTGTGATGGCGAATTTTCAGACAAAAGTATCTGTGGGTATTCATCTACACCGACACTGGAATCATAGATGCAAACAAAGCAGCATTAAAAAAAAGACAGACAATCTCTGAATTTTGGCTTTTCATTAGCCGTCAGTGCTAATCATTAAAAATAAAAAAAAATAATTACAGGCAATGTCTGCTCTGTAAATATCAGAAATTTATGTAGAATTAAACTCACAGCAATTTCATTCAAGTGCCCGTCATAGAATCAACTGATTAAATATAAATAAGTATAACTTCTGTGGATTGGAAAATGAGCGATGTGTTGCCGTTTATCATTTTATTATTATTTATCCTTCTGTATTGCGTAACTGGAGGTCACTCTGTGTGAGGTGCAGTTATGATTTATCATAAATATCATTTCATGTGAGCCACACAAACAGGAATTTACTGGCAAATTAAAATATTTAAAAAAAACCCACATATAATTCTTTCCCAGCTCACCGTTTTGCTGTACCCATGTCTAGACACACTGTAGGAACTTTGCTGCTGCAGTGCTGGTGAAATTTGTAGCCACATGTTTGACACCTGAAGCCGTTAAACAAAAACTTGTGGCAGAAATCACAGTAAGCCAGTTTGAAGAATGTTTTCCGAACCTGCACAATCGGAGAGGAAACAACAGGAATACTTCACAAGAGAAAATAAGAAAATAAAGCTCCAAAAGCTGAAGATTCAGTGGTTCCTGACAGGTTCCTGTGACAGTAAAATATGTGCAGATACCGGTATGTGTGACAGCACTTACAAAGTTGTGCATAGTAAGGGGGATATCATCTAGGACTTCGACGAGAAGCTCCTCTCCTACCAGAGGAGTGATATCTGTATCCCAATCTGTCAATCTTTTTCGGCTGCAAAACAGGCAGAGAAGAACAGAGAATCTGAGCCGATACGTCTCAATAAACATGTTTGTTCTCCACTCACAAAAGCAGTTGATTTATTTGTGAACACAATGCCCTGACAGCTTGTTAACAACTGCTTAAATAACAGGACAACTGACAGAAATGACTGTGCGCTTACCCTTCCAGAAGGCGAAATACAGCACAACAATCCTGGTTTAGACCTCTGACTTTAAGAGCTTTATCCAGACTCTCGTGCACGGTCTGTCCTTGGCGGACATTTACCTATAATGGAAAATTGATTGATCAAGAGTGGAGACATTTCTTTGGACAAAAAATGTTTAAAGCAAACACAGTTGTCAACGTTTCAACGTTTATATTACGATGCGCTCTTGACATGTTTTACAATGATGCCTGTTGCAACCTTGCCAGTAAAGAGCATGTTGCAGTTCCTGCTCTGCTGGGGCAGCAGTAATTCAACTACAGACTGGATGCAGGTTATGATGCTCATTTTTGTTGCAGTTCACACTGTTATAGCAGACATGGATGCTGCTGTAGGCAGTGTTCATGGCCTCATTCTTAGGCTGATATGCAGAGATGAGAGAAAAATGTAGCCAGGGCTGCCACCTCCACACAAAGCTCTTTATGGATCCAGATGTGGAACGACTGATGGGTGGAATTACTTTAAATATATCAACAACCTTTAAAGTTTACCCTCACTGCTGATGCGCTCAAAACAACCCCCTTCACCCCCCCCCACACACACACACAACCATTGTAGCCGGAAATGGAAAGTTAGGGTTATTGTTTAACCACTGTATTGACTGAGGTCAAACAACAAAACATCAGGCACATAACAACAGCTAAAGACAACATGTAAAATTGAACTGAAAAGACAAAAGCAGCAACCTTTCCATGCCCATAATGGTTTAGAGGGCCCACTGTGCTGGGGCACTGCCCCAGCTAAAACCAATAGTGGTTACGAATACACATCCTGTTGGGAAAATGGAAGAGATGGCCTATCCACAAGCTACATACTTCAAAAGAAGGCGTCACAGGGAGGAGACACAGGCCAGTGCTCATGGAAGATGAAGAGGGAAAGAACCAGCCTGCTGTCAACTGTGCTGCTTTTTATGTAGGAACAGGAGGATCACGCGTGCAGACCTACAAATATCTTGGGCTGTAGCTGGACAACAGGCTGGACTGGACAAGCAACACGAGGCAGCTGTACAAGAAGACCCAGAGCAGGATGTACTTCCTGAGGAGACTCAGATCCTTCAACATCTGCAGGAAACTCCTCTGGATGTTCTATCAGTCTGTGGTCGCCAGCGTCCTGTCCTACGCTGTGGTGTGCTGGGGGGGGAGTGCGACAAAAGCGGACCTCTCCAGGCTGGAGAAGCTGATCAGGCGGGCCAGCTCGGTGGTGGGGATGAAGCTGAAACCTCTGGCGACAGTGGCAGAGAGGAGAACTATTGACAAGCTGCGGAGCATCATGGACAATGACCGCCACCCTCTGCACACTGTCATCCACAGCCAGAGAAGCCTGATCAGTCAGAGGCTGCGCCTCCCCAAGTTCAGGACCAACAGACTGGGGAACTCATTCATCCCCTGAGCCATCAGGCTGTTCAACTCCTCAAAGGGGGGGAGGAGGGCCAACAGGAGAACTGGAACATTTTTATAGTTTTATATTTATATTCATATTCTATTTTTTAATTTATTCTATTTTATTTCTTATTTTATTATATTTTTATTATCTTTAATAGGTTTAATGGGGTGTAATGGTGGTGGGAAATTTTGTAGATGCTTGTAGATCTTTGGAGATGCTAATTTCCCTGGTGGACACCCCCTAAAGGGATCAATAAAGTACTCTTGAATCTTGAATCACTGCCACAGACCTGCAAACTGACCTCCGGCAGATCACTTGTGTGCATGTTTCTGCCCTAATGATCCTGCAGCTGACTGATGCCCTAGTCCGGGTCTGGGAGATCTCCAAGGACACCATCTGTCATCTCTGGTGGCCAAAATGCTGTAGGTGTGCGTAGAATGTCGTACACAGTCCTGACAAACACTCTGAAGTAACCCGCAGAAGCCTTTGAGCTTTTTTTTTTTATACTGTGGGTTTTTGTACAACTCTGAAACCAGTCTTCAAAGGGTGAATGATGTGAAACTGATCCAATAGGTGTGGGTGGATTTGCACATGATCCTTGAGTGGCTATCACTAACCGACCTGTGTGACAGCAGCATCACTGCAGTCTGGATTCTGCTGGGGTGTTCCTGCACTCACCAGTAACCATAACAGCTTCCATCAACAGGTGACATCACCCAATCACAGCAACACACCAGAGTGAAATATTATACCTGCATTCTTTCACATCCTTTTATTTCAATATTAGAAATAACATTTTTGTTAATGCAATGACTCTTCTTTTGCATTTACTGACAGTCGGCACAGTTGAGCTTAATGTACTAAAAATAGATTTTTGGTTGTATTTTACCATTTTTCATTCATATACTCTAGTGTGAAATTGTCTGTCCTTTGAGGGACAAAATTATTAATTTTTTGATGGTAAAGATAAAATGATTGTCGATTTATTAAGATCCAGTCAGCCCAGACATCTGAATGCATTGGAGTGAAATCAAAATTAAAATCCTCCTGCTGAATGTTTCTCTATGCAGTTACACATGTAGATTGCACAAAACCTGAGAATAGTCAGATCCAGTAACTACTATTGATCTGAAGGTACTTCTCTTGTTCTATGTTGTCCAGCTGTAATAAACATTAGCACACAGAGTAACACAGTTGAATGACTGATAGTGAGGATGTGTGTCGAGATGGCATGATGGCGGCCCCTCTAAAAGTGATCTTTGCAACCAGTGTCTAATTGTGCATCTGGAGTGGTAAATCTAAATTAAATGGAAGTATAGACATCATGTCAGTGTTAGAACTGATGTAAGCTGAACCATTTTTGACATTCCCTGGGTCATACAGACAGTCAGCTCACCACTGTCCTCTGTTTGTTGGGAAGGTAGACTCGGATGGTGCCTCCACCCCGGGGAATGTCCTCTGGACTCGTCTCTCCAGAAGAAGAGTAGGATGTGGTGGAGGACATCGTGACAGGCGAGTGATGACAGGGATGGAGGAATGGAGAGAAAAACCTCAGAAGATCCTCATGAATTCAGATATTCACTGGAGAGATGCACTTTAATGGGAACCTGCAAGACAACAGGAACAGGTTTCAGTCTGGATACTTAGAGACCATTAAAACAATCACCACAGACACCCGGGGCCAATCCCAATCCTCTAACTTCACTAGTATTTTATTTAGTTATTAAATAATTAGCTATTAGAGGTAAATAATTTAGCCACATTTTAAATTTGTACCATAATTGTATTGTAAAATTGTTTATTATAATGAGATAATGGAACTACAGCTAACAATAAGCGATGTTTGATAGCACTTTTGAGTACTCTCCATACCAAGTACAAATGCTCCTACTAGTTTTAATGTAAATATACACATTTTGTTTCAACCTGAGGTGTTTTAGCAAGTTACTACTATAAAACTAACTAGACTTTTCATGAGCAGGATTTTTGGGGCCAATTCACGAGCTTAAATAAACTGATAACCGATCACGTGAGGAAGAAATCTGTCTATTTGAAGAACTTGTGGATTTACTCTGTACCCTTGTGTACTGTTGAGTATCAATAACTATTCTTAAGCGTTTTTGTCCAGTGTTTGACAATTTTGGCCCCAAACCAACTGAGATTAAAAGGTTAAACATCATCGACCTCTAGAGGGAATTCAAGACCGGCCAGAAAAAAGTTCAATTAGGACAAACCAAAACTTGAGACAGAAATAATGGGAGCAACAACTTATCTTACTGTAATTCATTCATATTACTTTTCTCTTACAAGTATAATGCACATTGCACTTCGCTGACATGCTTATTTCTATCAGAAGTATTCAAAATTTTAAAAAAAAAACCTTATTGTCCGTCACACAATGACAGAGCTTAAAAAATAAACATCAGACATAAAAACACATTTAAACCAGAGCACAGACATGAGGACAGTTATTAATTATAGATGATTTAACATCTGAAGCCCTCAAAAGTAAAACTAGACCATTCTAAGGAGCACAACAGCACATGGAATCTATGCAAATGCATTATCATGATTTTAAAAGAAAAGGTAAAATGTAAAACGGTCAACATCGTCCGCTGGCTGTCGCCTGACATGTTGGGCTGCAGCAGACTAAAAAAACATCTCAATCAAGCTTAAACGCAAGACAAGTGTCAGCAGCCTTCGATGTTTCATGGTGTGGTTGTTTTATCAGCCGACAAATGTCTGAGGCAGACTTTGGCACTGGATTACCAGTAAGACAAACATGAAGATGAATGTGCAGGAGCTAAAACGTGAACCCAGCAAAACACACACCAACATGCTCATCAATGCTCAGTAAGAACTGCTGACCTGATCTCTGCATTATTCTGCAGAATGCCTCATTTACAATCCGTATCCATCTACATTTAGATTTCAAATTTGCATCTAAAATGTAAAGTTTATCTACAGCAATTGATTTCCTTCAGTCAAACTAGAGTCAACCATTACATTTAAGTGCAGTTATATTTAAGAAACTCCATAAACAGTAATGATCCACAAACAATGATGAAACCTGCGACTGGAAAAGAAAACCCTGGTGCAGAGAGCAATGAGCAAGAAAACAGGGAATAAAACAGCACATTTTGTTTTAATAGCTAAAATACGGAGCAAAATAGTCTGGTTCCCATTAAAACGGTGTTTCAGTCTATTTTCAAATAAAAGACAAAAAACTCCAAAAGTCGCAGTAAATAGAAGCGATCAATGACGTTCATTCCCGAAAGACCAATAGCTAATATGAGATTTTTGCGTATATTATCGCCAGATCGGCAGGTGAAACTTCTTAACTTTGCGCGATGAAACTAAGCGGAGAAGCCGAATTTGATCTTTGAGTTTCTCCACTTCAGGGCTAACGTCAGGAGCTGGCGTCAGCGTAGCTAGCTTATGTTAGCATAGGACTTTACTTTGCGAGTCGACATTTAAGAGCGGGTAAATATATATACATTAAATATATATATCAAACAGCTATAACAATTTTAACTTAAAACAGAAGATTTGAAAAGGGTGCAGTGGTGCATATCAGGATAGTACGGTAAAAGGAAATAGTCACACTAGTTATCCAAAATATTAGTTAATTCCCCAGAGCTGAGCTATAAGCGGTTTTAGCTAGCCGTTAGCTGGCACATTCAGTGATTGAAGGAGATTCGTTCACTATCTGAAAAACTAGATGTCCTGGAGATTTAATGAAGCCTAGTTTATTGGCGTTAGCCAACTACCGGGGGAGGGGGTGACTTATAAGCCACTTTAGCTACAATACCGTAAAACACACCGTCTTTTAGTGACTCAACTGTAGAGCAACGTAGTTAGCCATTTAACATCTGTCTTCGCACGAGTAGTCGTTCTCCCGCTAACTGCACTAACTTTGGAACCAGGTTAACCACTTACCTTCGGCTGCCATCTTGAATTCTCTCAATCACTAATCGCTTATGTCCAGAAGTTCGAGGAAAGCGGAAAACCTTCCGCGGTGCTTCGTCCTCATTGGACGGTTCTGCCAGCAGCGTCTTCTCATTGGTGGATATTAACCACGTGTGTCTATATTCACCTGAGCTCGTCCTCTTCACGTAAACATCCACATACATATATATTTAACTAATATCGGATTAGAAATTAAAATCTCCATCTGTGAATGTATTTCTCTCATGTACCACTATTATTTACGATTTCTCTGTTAAACAAGTGCCTTCAATTTAAGCAACCTAACCTAATTAAGGTTTTGTATATATTTTGGTTGGTTGGATGCAGGAAAAAAAATATAATAAAATAAATGAATAAATAAATCAATAAAAATACAAAATAATAAAAAGACAAACACATTTAAGATAAAAAGGACATCAACTTTAATATTATCACAGTTATGCATTTTTCTGACCATGTTGAATCGTTATTGTGACATTTGTAGGCTTTAACAATTTAATAGGTTCCCAATACCAAAGTAGACCCTGTCCTATTCTATGCTCATGAACCTCCTTTTCTTAGCTGTGTGTGTGTATGCATGGAGACGCCACTCAATGTCTGCTGTGCTCTCATTCTCCAGGGTGCCCAGTTTGATCATGTACACTGGAAAAAAAAAGCAAATATATTACTTCCTGAAAGTAATCATTGATGCCCATTGAAAGTATCTCAAACTACTTACATTTCATTTCAAACCTGGGTCCAACTTCTGTTAGCTTAATATTTCTGTGGTCCATTTTCTTATATGTATGATGTCTATAATCAAAAGACGTTTTGACGTTACGCAAATGTATAAACAGCACATAAGCAAAGCCAGGGAGTCTTTGATCACCAAACTACTGCTACCCGTTGCTTAACCACTATGTGCAACCTGCACGTGTGCAACGTTAGATGTCAATCTCTGATTTATCACCTTTGAACCTGTAACGCTTTAAGCTTCCTGCCTAATCTTGTGGATAAAAACATAGAACCCATTTAAGTCATCGAACCATCCTGTCCGGAGCTCATTCGGCAAGCAAGATCCATCCCAACCATTCTCCATAAGTCCTTAGTTCTCTAACCGGAATCTTAGCCTATAATCTAGCGCCTCAACCAGCCATCCCTCGAGTCTTACAGTCAAAGCAGTAGCTTTTTCTCACAAATGCATAAAAGACTGTCCTCCAATTGCCACATAAAGCTTCTTCTCAGTGCATTTCTGTGAACACCTTCGCCCAACGGAGGCATGTCTGAAGCACTGCCAGGTCACAAAACCAGGCAAGAGCTACTTGTATTCCCATGAGATCATGCAAGTCAAACGCATAAGAATATTAACTTAATGGTTGAAGTTACCATTAGGGCCAAAAACTTCCTTCGGTTCGTATACTTAGAAAGGATGCATGGCGTCTTGTTAAATATTTTGTCCATCTTTCTTCAGAACCTCACATTTTGTGTAACATGATGTGATGAGATATATCAATATCCTAGATTGTGTCATTGTAAGATTTACAGGATATTGTCTATGTTTCCTGTTTGGCGCTATCTGAGCATCATGGATTGATGCATCATGGAAGTACAGTGGCTGATTAATAGAACTTGGGCATAGTGAAGTGCCGCGGTGAGACATGACTCCCTGTGTGGAAATGCAGATATTCACCAAAATGGGAGTGTTTCTGCTACACAATGCACAGCACAGCATAAAAGCTTTATGTGGAAATTGATGGTCAAGAAAAAACTTGAATGAATAAAATTGTTTTGCTCTTTGCGCAAGCTTTATGGGAGGGACATCCTGACCTGAAGGAGATGAAATCCTCTTGGTTGGCAAACGTGACCACACGTCTGCTGTCTTCTTTGGGGACTGGAAACAGATACTTGAGGATATTTGACACCTGTGTGAGTGCATCTCATTAGGATGGAGTCTCAGTATTATTTGAATAATAATTTAAATTCCAGGCTGCATTTACTCACCCTGCGCCCCAGCTGTGAGGTGAAGTTGTGAAAAATGAGGTGGGGGAATGCCTCTGACATGGTTCCGATGTCTGGGACATCATGTCTCATCACCACATTGTAAAGTGTAAAATATGCTGTGGGTCCAAACGGTAAGTGACACACCACCAGGCCGTCTGCGGAGTTATAACAAAAATCAGTCGTTGCGGATTATAACAATTTTATGATCTGGAATTAATCACTGATGTTGCTGCATCATCGTTCTTGTCATGAGAATGGTCATGGTTGCAGGTCAGAATTAGAGTGAGAGCTAGTGGGGCCTTGCAACTGTCAAACAGGCTGTATTTACATTGAAAACAGCTTAAAGCTTTTTTTATTTGGTGAATTATAGAACAGCAGACAAAGCAAGGTTAGAGTGAAGGAAGAAACAGTTGTACCTGGCTGCCCTCTTGTTTCGTGCACGATTACCAGGTCTGTGACATTGTTGGCCCTACAGGCTTGAACTAGTGCAGGGATCTCGTGGTTGCCTCTGTTCATGCGCTGAGCTCCAGGAAACATCAGCTTCACCTCCTACAACAGTGAAAGCATTACATCTGTACTTCCTGTGACCTGTCCTGTTTGTGCATCACAGCACAACAATGATGACTCAGCTCTACATGCCGTTAACGCCACCTTTTTATGTTACTTTTACACATCTGATCTTCTGAGCAGTGATTTAAACCTGATTCTGAAATCCCTTTGCTCAACTTATTCCAACCCTTTTGACTGACTGGTAGATACACAGATTCCATTTTTGTCTCATTATTTTCTGTAATCTTCAGAATGTGTGATTTTCTTTACTTTCATGTGCAGATTTGCAGTTGCTTCTTTGGTATTTGTCATTTTAACTATATTGCCGCAATAATTATCTCTTGACAAAGTTTGAAGTTAAATGGGTCAATTTAGTTCTACAAAGTAGGTAAATTATAAAATCTACTGTATTAATTCATGTATTGTCTCACATTTGTTGTCTTGACATACTGTACTGTAAAGAATTACGATTAATCTAATATCACCTATATCCTGTATGAGTTATTGTTGTGTATAACAAACAAGAAACATCTGCCAACATCACGAGAAGATTAATCACTGACTGCATAATCCTTTGACCTCTGCATTATCTCATCACAAGATGTGTTTATTATCCATAATGATAGAGTAAATAAAAACAGGCCACTGTATCAGATATCCAATAGTTACCTCGTGTTAAGACAGGGGCACCAACAGATAATGTGCTGTTTATACATTAATATTGTGATTTCATTTTAAGATTTAGTTAAAGTCATTGGTTTTGTATACTGCACCACTGATACCGATTTCTTAATATCTACTTTACAATCATTTATTTTAAAATCTGTGACAGTGCAGGCCTCAACCTGTCAATCACACCTCAACCTGATTAAGGTATATATGATGATTGTGTAACAGACATTTTTGTTTTACAAGAACAGAGTTGAGGCCTTTTTTTTTTTTTTTTATTTCAACAAAATGTTTCAGAAGTGATGGGGCTTGCTGTAGACACTGACCTTGGCAAACATTTTGAGTCTGGAGCTGGGGTCCCTAGATGTGGTCACCATAATCTTGGGATCTTCAACTCCAGCCCATTTATACTCATCATCAATGTGTGAGCTCACGCCTGTGCACAGCATCAACAAATACTCTGATTATTAAAGAGGATTAAGACTGATAGAAGTCTATTGGCCTAGAAAACACTGACCTTGTGCTCCTTCGTCATCGTACTCTACAAGCTTTTGCAGCTGCAGAGCTTCCCTCCGTAGTTCAGTTGGAAGAATGCAATTTTCTGTAAACAAACCGATTCTTCAGATAATACTGCGAAGAATCTGTCAAACTGTAAATGCACACTGGTAACCTGAAGTGATGAACCTACCCTCAAGCGCCTTCTTAACTTTGTGCTTTTTCTCTTCGATAG
This sequence comes from Takifugu flavidus, assembly GCF_003711565.1. Classification (NCBI taxonomy): domain Eukaryota; kingdom Metazoa; phylum Chordata; class Actinopteri; order Tetraodontiformes; family Tetraodontidae; genus Takifugu; species Takifugu flavidus. Next base: position 14,636,417 of record NC_079524.1, read on the forward strand.
TTCGAAGTCGGCTCTCCTGGGCCTTCCTGTACAAGTATTCCCGCCGGAGCCTCACTTCTCTTCGAAGCTGCAGTTTTATCACAACATTCCATTCTTGGTAACACAGTATTTATTGGGAAAAACACACACACATGCACAATACCAATCTGAAAGGCAACAATTTGGCCTTTGCTCTAAGTACAGATGTATTTTATAATGATGCATCAGGATCATTAAACTGAAGCATCCCTAAAGAAGCTAAATGCCATTTCAGTAACATTATTTAATGATACTATTGGGGAATCTTTGATTCCAACCACTCAGGACACAGAAAATCAAATCTGTTATTTATTTTTCCAGAATCTGTAAAGTTAAAGGAGAACTAGGACGCAGCAAGGCAGTGTTATATGGTTCAGAGCAGTAATATCAGAATTAAGGCACTGGAAGAGTTGCTTAGATTCTCTTTGGAGAATGGCAACGGTGCATTAGGAATGATCACAATAGGAGTAAACGTGTCACGCGTGTTTTTGTACAAAGCCAAAGTTAGATGTGGTAAGTGGACGTAGATGTGCAAAAAGAGCAACAGACGTTGAAAGAATGCCTGATGCAGGAAGAGACCTAAAAGTTAGAAAGCTAACAGTAGTAGCATTGCTAACAGCAACGTTCAGATCTGAAGAGTGTCTATGACAGACGTTATAGGATGTAATGAGAACCTACAGCAGCAGTAGTAGCTCTGGTGAAGAAAAGTTATTTTCCTTAAATGACACTATGTAACTAAAAGTGATCCGGTAATAATTGGTTTCACCAAAGTCTGCAACCTGAATCAAACAGTGGTAGTAGATAACGATACCTTTTACCTATCTATTTATCAGTCTAGTTTAGATATGTCTCCTACTAGCATGACTGCGTTCTTTTTATGAAAAACTATTAAAATATTCTTATACTGAACTCATTTTCCCACTCACCATGACCACCATTCAGAGCAACACACATGGAGACCAGCAGACATGCGCGAAAGCGTTTCAACCTCGCTTTTCTTCTTCGGGCCTTAATTGTGCGAATCAGATGTGTCAAATTAGGCTTTACTGACACCTACTGTCTGTTCAAGGTTATTACCTTGGCCTTGCTTTAATCTACATATACTGTACATCAAAATGGGAAATCATAGAAGTCCAACCAAATGCTTTGGATAAGACATAGATAAACAAATTACAGATAAAGAAAAAGAACGATAATCAAAGTCTCAGAATGGATTAAATCCAAAATGTCATACAATCTAGAAAAACAGTCTATTTCACATAAAAAATATATTATTTTGGATTTTTCCTGTACATTTTCATTATTCCAAAAGTTGTCATTTTTTAAGCAAACATCAAATAGTTCAATATAGTTATACTATATATATATATACTTCAAATAGTTAGACCAACGTAACTGACAGGATTTCTTTTTATGTCTTGTTTTGAAAATACATATTAATAGCCTCAGTTACCTCATTCTACACAGCAGAACTCAACAGAATTCAGCTGCTGCATAGTTTCACGGATTTATTTGCAACCCAAGTGTGTCATCACAAGTGCAAGAACATCTCTAATTCACAGTTTGAGACACAAGCAAGAATGCTTCACATTTTAAACTTGGTTGCAGACAGAATGTATTTCATCATAAACTTTACATATTGGATGAAGAAACTCAGGAAAGAGACTAAGAAAATGTAATGTATCTAAATAAAAAAGGCTTGAAATAAATCACATAAAACCACAATAATTAAAGCATAACAAACAATAACTTGATGTTGGTATTCTGATAATGAGGCCAGGGCAGTCAGCTCTCTGACATGTTACACGATGAGGAAGCACCACAACATGAAATTCTGTTTATCCAGACATCTACAATCTAGACCACGGTGCTGGAATAAATCCCAGTCAACACGAGAAGTGGAGAAAATAATTTAGCAAATGTTATCATATAAGATCCCAGAAAAACTTTTTACTCCATCCACACAAAAATCCTGTTTCATCCTCAATCAGAGAACTCTGCCTCCAGGATTTCCACCAACTGGACTCTTTAATTTCAAGGTTTGGGATATATTTGCAACTATTCACTCAGTAAAATGATAAGTTCATTTATTCTCCAACAATTATTTAATATGCAGAAACTCTCACAAACATCGTCATGTTTGTATATCAGGTACACACACATGATCAGGCTGATCTAAGAGAACATAAAAGCATCAAAGTGTATGAACATTCAGGTTTTAAAGAACTGAAAATATAACAGGAACCATAGCTACCTGTGTTTTTGGATCCATACAGTACAACCCAGGTGGAGCAGGACCCCCTGCAGCCCTGTGACAATCACCAGCTTTCATTTTCACCAGAGGTGGATCAAATGATGGTGTTTTTTATTGTCATATTTCATGTTCACATGCAGTGAAACATAAATCCCCCCCACAGGTGCACACCTGCCAAAGTATCCCGTTGCTTTTCCTTAGATTTATTGGGAGTGCTGAACTGTGCTCTGCTGCAAATCCGCTACATACATACAGTGGTATGAGAAAGATTGGGCACCCCCTTTGAAGTTGTGTAATAATGGACTTCACACAAAATTATCTTGGTGGCATGTCCTTCATTTGCCCATAAGAGCCAAGTGTTAGCTTGATTTCCAAACACAGATTTTAAGTATTCATAGTATGCAATTGTATGAAATTAAATCAAATGTAAAAAAATAGGCTGTGCAAAAATGTGGGAACCCTTGTCATTTTGTTGCTTCGATGGCCTGCAACTAATCACCACAAGATAATTGGACACACAAAGTTGGTTTGGTGAGCTCGTTAAGCCTTGAACTTAATGACAAAAGGTATTTAAGGTGGCCAAATGCCAGTTCTCATTCTGTTTGACTCTCCTCTGAAGAGCTGCAACATGGGAGCCTCAAAAACAACTTTCTGATTACCTCAAAACCAAGATTATCCAGCACTATGGTTTAGGGGAAGGTTACAAAAAGCTGTCCAAAAGATTTCAGCTGTCAGTTTCCACTGTCAGGAACATTGTGAGGAAATGGAAGGCCACGGGCACAGTTCTTGTTAAGCCCAGAAGTGGTAGGCCAAGAAAAATTGCAGAGAGGCAAAGACGAAGGATGGTCAGAATGGTTAAAAACAACCCACAGACCACCTCCAAAGACTTGCAAGGATATCTTGCTGCAGAGGTGGGTCTCTGCATCGGTCAACAATACAGCAAAATTTGCACAAGGAAAGTCTGTACGGAAGAGTGATGAGGAAGAAGCCTTTTCTTCACAGTCGCCACAAACCGAGTCGCCTGAGGAACATGTGGACAAGCCAATATCTACTGTGATACTGTGGACTGATGAAACAAAAATTTAATTGTTTGGTCACAAGAGGCGATATGCATGGCAGCAAAAGAACACAGAATTCGAAGAAAAACACCTGCTTCCCACAGTAAAAATTGGTGGAGGTTCCATCATGCTGTGGGGCTGTGTGGCCAGTGCTGGTACTGGGAATTTTGTTAAAATTGAGAGTCTCATGGATTCCACTCAGTATCAGCAGATTCTTGAGAATAATGTGCAAGAGTCTGTCACAAAGTTGAAGTTGCGCCGGGGACGGGTGTTTCAACAAGACCCAAACATTGCTCAAAATCTAGAGTACACAACAAGTGGAACAAGTACAATGTTTTGGAATGGCCATCCCAGTCCCCAGATTTGAATATCATCGAGAATCTGTGGGATGACTTGAAGCAGGCGGTCCATTCTCAGAATCCTTCAAACATCACTGAATTGCAGAGGTTTTGCCAGGTGGAATGGGCCAAAATACCATCATCCAGGATCCAGACACTCATACAGGCTGTTATTTTTGCAAAAGGAGGCTCTACTAAATACTAATATGATTTTTCTATTAAGGTGCCCAAATTTATGCACAGGCCTTTTTTTGTTTTGGGGCATATTGCACATTTTCTGTTAACACAATAAACCTCATTTCACTGCTGAAATATGATTGGGTTCATCAGTTATTTGATATATCAAAATTAAGTTGTGAATTAAAACACCCAATGATTGGTGAATAAAAATAATGCCAATTGTCAAGGGTGCTTTCTCATACCACTGTAGAAGGAAAAAGACGAACAAATGTTCCATCATAAGCGTTTGACAATAAGGCAAATTGATATACAGGCGGTTGACAAGCGTTCCAGGTGAGGCAGCTTGAATATCCATCTGTATTGTGAATATAGTAAGTATAAAATCTTGATTTTTACAGTAGTTGTGAACAAACACACTGAGGTTTCTCTCAGTTTAATGTTGCCATGAACCCTCAGGCTCTATTTTAAAGCAATGGGCACCATGAAGAAGTGCTCAGATGAATGAACCCCCCAGCTCGATGAACCACTGTGACCAATTGTCTGTGATGGATCAAATTTTGCTCACGCTGTGTCAAGTTTTCCTGTCCTCTTGTTGGCTGCAGACCTGCATTGCCTTCAGCATCATCATTTTATTGATAATAAAGTTAGAGCTGTTATTGTAGAAGAAAAGGAACAGGAATGTATGTGAATATGATTAGGGCTTTCGCTCCTGAATGAATAACAATAGTAATAAGAATTAAAAATAATATTGATGTAGGTTGTTTGAAAGATCAAGGTCAATGTCCCCCGGGTATCCAAAACATCATCAAAATGTCATCACCTGTTCCTTGGCCCATGAGCAACATTTCCTTAAAAAAGAAAATCATTCAAATCTATTCATAACTCTTAGAGTTCTTTTGTTCACAAACAGAAAAAAGACAGATAAATGCCAGCTGTCATACCCTCCTGACCAGAGATGAAAAAAAATAACAATAACAATAATAATGATAATAACAATAATAATTTATAAATAATAATAATAATGTATAAATAATAATAATGTATAAATAATAATAAATTACTGGTCCTGTTTTTATATCTTCACAAACTTTTTAAGTTTATGGTCACAGTTTTTTTTTCTGTAAAATATTGCAACTGCTTGTAATAGAAACATCCCTGATCTGATCACAGGACGGGACGTTATGTTGTAAACACTACACCTTTGAGGAAAGTGGAGCAACATGCAACGTCTGCAAGATGGGGATTACGTGCATTTGCCAACCGAGAAACAAGCAGCCAGCACAATTCTCCCCATATACTGCAGAAACTCAGGCAAAAATGAGTCCGTCGATGTAGTTCTGTCTGATATAACATAGACGAGGACTCAACAGCCATATACGGTACGTTGTTTCAATACTAAGAGCTCCAGCAGTATTGAGCAGGCTATCTCACACACATGGGCCATGGCACAGTTATGTCTATTTTAGTGACCAATCCAATAATATAGAATTTTTCACTAGTTCTGAACTATGTACAAAGTTTCCCAACTTTTTCCAATCATACTAGTTCCTCAAAGCAGGTAGCTTCCTGTCATTAGTAGGTGGTGCTGTATTAATATTGATGCATAGATCTGTTCATTGGTTCAATAATAACAAAAAACCCTTAAGGGATCATTTAGGCGCCTTTTTTTCAGAAGTATCGGATGGGGACTGATATCAAAAGAATAAAAAAAGTGATCGGAACATACCTAGTTTATAATATGCTCTTTTACCAAAACCATAAATGTATGAGTATTATTATTATTATTGTTGTTGTTATTATTAATTTATTATCATCATCATTGGTAGTAGTAGTAGGAGTACTGTTGACTCACATTTCCAGCCAATAACATTACCATTAACTTATAACTGACCAGAACAGATGATTGGTGGATCAATTTTACAAGACGTAGCAGGAATAATGAGAAAATAATTTGTCAGATTAAGTGATAACCATTCTAGCAGCCAAATTACAAAAAAAAATTTTTTAACTAATGATCTGAATTAACAAACATTTACTAGGACGTTAGAAACTAAATCTTAATCATTGTAAGAAAGAAAACAAGATAGAAATGTTTATGGAGTGTCATAGAGACATTCATCACTATTTAGCATGCTCTCGATTAGTACAGCAACATTCAGACAACAGAGTAACCGTGTTTACACCTGCAGATGCCGAGTGCATCAGTGTATCACTGCGAGTAATCTTGCCCAACGGCCAGTTTGTTGTAACATAAAAAAATGCAGTTTAAATGTCACATAATGCTGTACATGACATCCTCCTTACCATAGCTCAGCTGGAATGGAAATGACAGTATTATACCATCGAGAGGAAGTGTAAAGTCCCAGACCTGGTCAAATGATAGTGTCATAGCCTCACGTGTTGTTTATGGCTTTCAGACGCTGCACAATAAGAGCCTGACTGGTGTCCTGCAGCTCCACCTCCTGGTAAGATCAGGACCCATTATAATTCTTCGTAATCTCTGTCATCTCTTTTAATTGATGCTCCTCCCCCCAAAAAGTCCTCCAGTTCATCCACTTCTGTTTTCTTACTGCGGGACTTCTTTTTCTTTTTCTCCCTCTCCTCTGCTATAACAACATCATCTTTTTCTTTCTTCTTGTGTTTGTGCTTCTTCTTGCTCTTTTCATCTTCCTGGAAACAGCATCGTTGCATCATTATTACCAAATTGATGTGAAAGGTTCTAGAAAATGTTCACAAAACTAAAAAAAAAAAAAAATCATATTCGGAGATTCATAAGATGAAAAAAAAAACACTCAATGCATAATAAATCAGACTCTTAACCTCTTTGCCTTTCTTCTTCTTTTTCTTCTTTTCTTTGAAGGGCTGTTTGCTTTCTTTCTCTGAAAGAGGAATAAAACAAGGAACTTTAGCCAGCAAGTAGTTATAATGATTCAGGAGTGGCCTCCTAGAATTTAAATCTTCCAGTATTAATTGTAACATGTTTACTCGCGTGTTAGTTACAGTCACATAAAGCTACATGTTGTTTATGCAGCAATCTGGACAGAAAGTAAAAGGCTGATCAAAAATCATCATGTATATTTAGCTGTGTGTCTCAGGAACGTCCATCATCTTACCCTCCTGATCCTCACTGCTGTCTTTGGCAATTGCTTCAGCTTCATCTTGGATGCCCAATCCAAACAGGTCTGTGTCATCCTTGTGTTTAAAGGAGATGCTGGTGGGTTTTTGGACCTCCGGCACCTTTCCTAACTGCATGTCATCATCAGACAGGTCAGAGAGAAGCTCGTCCCTGACTGGAAATGTATCCTGGGAAGAATGCAGACATTTTCACAAGTCTAGAAATGGAATTTTCATGTGTCAGAGAGACACAAGTGCAGTCAAAGCAGTAAAAGAGTCAATGTGCTTGTCTCATTACCTTCACTATCCTAGGTGTATCTGATGCTTCAGACTCAAAGTCTGGGTCATCCATGACAAACGAGAGCATCTGCTGGGCTACCGGAGCATCGGGGTCCGTGTCCGAGTCATCAGCTTTGTGTGGACCTCCTTTCTTCTTGCTCTGTTGTTGAGAGAGTGGTTCTGCTGGAGTCAGAGAGAGGGCAGCAGCAGGTGGGCCTCTGGACGCCGCAGTTTTTGAAGCCACCTTCATTTTCGTGGTCTGAATCACAGATCTGAAATGTTAAGACACAATGAGATGTATCAGTATCTTGTTTCAAATCAAATCAAATCAATCTTTATTTATATGGCACTTTTCATACGCTAGGTAGCACAAAGTGCCTCACAAAGGATAAAAACAGCAAAGAGAACAACAGAATTAAGAAAAGGACAGACACACACACATGCATACCATGTTTGTTGGTACGGTGGCAAAATCCATGCTTTAGAAGGATTTTCACTCAGGAAGACAGTTGTGCTGGCTGTATTTATGTATGAAACTATCATTCCACGACATGTCAAAATGAGTTCCGCACTCTTTTTTCCTCCAACCATTTATCTGTGTCAGGTTTCTATTTCCCCCCACCTATCCTGAGTGTGTTTCCTCATTTAGATTTACTTTGGACAGATTTTGTCTGGACTCATTTTTCATGCTGTCATTATTGAACTACCGAAACAATGAAAATAAAATCCTTAACTCATTTGTAAACTGTTCAAGATATGCATCAAAGTCCAATTTTAAAGAATTTCAAAATCTGATTTCCATCACCTGACCTGATGAAGTCATATCCCCATCTTGCTTGTGACAACCTTACACATATGTGGATGCAGTCATGACCTGGAGTTGCTTCAGCAACAGCAACACAGGCTCAATGACGTCATCTGAACAGACTACTGAATTACTTTTAATACAAACCAAAATCACTAAAATGACTGGAAGCACAATGTGTAGAGTATATTTTCAATATTTGTAGTAAATTAAACATGTCTGAGTTGAAATAGTTTTAAATGTAACGCTCTCAAATGATAAATTATTGAGAGAAATGACTGATGCTGGCTCTGAGAAAGTGATGATCCTACTGGGAGGATTCTGAGGAAATAGCGATAGGCCACATTTACACTTTCAGGTCAGGTTCACTGTCCAGGTCATCAAGTCTTCTGCTGGGAGCTTCTTCTTCATCACTGGTCAGGGCAATATTTTTGCTCTGGGGGAGAGTTTTCAGCTGCGAAAACCCAGGCTCCGAGTCATCGGGGTCCAGCTCATCCTGAAACCTAGAAACTAAGGGGTTTCCTCTGTTTTCAGCATCACTGGAGAGAGAATGCAGGATGTAACCGTGAGGAAAAAACAGGGACACAACTGAAGACATATAATCAAATTGAAATACTGTCTACTAAATAGCCACCAGACAAACTAAACCATAAGTTATCAAGCTCCAAGAATAACAGTGGCTGCAACTGCAACCACTCTGGAAAATTTGATAACAATTTTATTTGAAGTAGAAATCCCTGAGCAAAGATGACCAATATTGTCTGAGCTTCAGAAATACAATAAATGTCATCACCTGTCACTGTCCACTACGGCAGCAGAAGCTGCATTCTGAGGCACCTTGGTCTTGACCGGTAAACTGTCCTCCAGGAAGCTTTTATCCAGCCGTTCATCTGGTACAAAATCATCCACACTCTGCACCTTAGAAGCACACACTGGTGCAGCCTGGCACTCTACAAACAGGAAGCATATAGCAAAGTAGCAACAAATATATGAATACAATTCCAACCCTTTACTCATTCATTTTTTATAATCATGTTATTTGATGTGTTACATTCCCAAACTCGAGTCATTTTGATTGACCAAGCGTAAAACTATAGAAATTATATTTATAAATTATATTTCTGAAGAGAAAAGGCAGGAGGTAGGCTGACAGAAAATTAGAATTTGCCAAGATTTGGTTTATATATTTTCCATGGCATCACACAGATTGAAAGAATTATTCTTAACCACTTTAACCCTTTCGGGGTCATGGGGAGGGTACCCAATGGGCGAAGGCAGGGTCCACCTCTGGATTTGTCGCCATTTCATCGCAGAGCCCTATGTGAGCAATTGTGGGTTTGGTACCATGCTCAAGGGTACCTCAGCAGTGCTCAAAGGGTGTTCTGGCACCTCCCCCTACTACCACATCACCTTCCATGTTCTGTCTGCACTGGGGCTTGAACCAAGAACTCTCTGCTTCTAAGTCCAGTCCCCAACAGACAGATCTCCCACCACCCACACTATTATCTCTGATACCTGATTTTCAAGTTTTTGTATTATAATTAATTAGAATTATATATAAACTGCTGAAGAAAAGCTGATAATGTCATTTGTTTATGGCCACAGCCCTTGAAGAAAAGCACTTTATTTCAATTTGACGATGTACTCATAAATGATTGTAATGCCAATTTTAAACTTCACTGCTGTTCCATACAAAAATCCCAACAACAAGGAAGGTGCAGTTAAAACGTTTTCTCTCACTAAACTGGTGGGCACTGCCACATCTCCTTGTGTTGGAGTTACTATTACCTCCAAGGGTATGATAAATGCTGCATTCAACAGCTAATGAGACCTGAATGGATAGAACATTTGACATTAAAGTCTAGAATGTCACCTGGTGCAGAAGCAGGAGCATCAGATGCAGGTGGAGAACCAAACCAACGAGAAATGAAGCTACGTTTTTGGGTCACCAAGGCTGAAGCTTGCAGGTGTTCTGGTGACTGGGCTGACGGCAGCAATTCATTAGCAGGTGAAGTTGTCAAGGTGACTGCTGCTGAGGAAGGTGGGACGGAACACACAGGCATAGAAGGTGACTGTGGTAGCACCTGTGAGGACACAGGGGGCTGTGGAGTGCTGGGACTGGAGCTGCCAGTTGAGGCCCCACTGGGGGGGATGATTGGAGATTGTGAGCCAGAGGAAGGACTCTGACCATTGGCTGAACCTTTATTGCGAGACTCCAAATTCTCCAGGAAGCTGCAGAAATTAGGAAAGGACAATGAGTAAACTGGAATAATGTCCAGGAGCAAGTCAGGTCAGATGATTTTTATAAAAATCAGATCTAAGAAAATAAAAGACCGCACATATCATAGTTTTGATCTTCAGTCTCCTGCTGGACAGAAAGTTCCTCTAAGGTGGCGTCGATGTCCAGTTGGTTGGTCTCCAGCTGCCTTAGAAGAGTTTCTCTCTGATCACACACACAGGAAACAATGGAATGCCTAAAGGGTCCTGAACAGATCCTGGTACATTTGCATTTATTTTTGCAGCAACATTGTAATATTGTAGGTAACAAGGCTTTGGAATCTGATGGAGCTGCATACACACCAAACCTGTCATAAAAATGCACACGTTTGTCTACCGGTAAATCAAGCACAGGCTAACTCTGAAACAGGGCCTTTAAAGAGATAAATTGGTAATAACGAGCCAGTGAGGTTAAACAATATTGGCTTGTTTTTTGACCCGAGTTGGTTTGTCAGCGCCCTTCAGGTGGTGACTGAAACTTTGTGTTGTGTGAAGTAGAATAAGGTAAAACATTCACCTGTAACTGCAGGAAGGGGATGTTGAAAAATCTGTGTAGGTATTTCAAGCCAAACCCATTCTTCATGGAGGACTCAGCATAATGGATATAAGATGATCCCAATGGTCTGCAAGACACCAAACAGTGGAAATATAACATTTTCTAACATAGACATGTAGATGTACAGGAACGTGAGTGCCCAATGGTCTGAGGTGAGTTTATAAATTTCTAGAATTTACAAAGAATTCTAATCAGCAACTCAAATGAATTCAAACTTTATATAGAATGATCTAACTTTGTGCATTCATGTCCTGGTATGGTTGCTTGGTTGGTATCCAAGTTTCTAATTTTACAAGGCTAATAGATTATTAGAAAATATTTCTGCAATTGTGCAGCACAGCTGAAAACTGAATGGATCCCATTATGGATCATAAACTGAATTATGGCATTCTCAAGTTGAATAAATGTAAAAAATATATTTTTCCAGTGGCTGAGGTCAGGGGTCTCATGCACATCTATTCACAGGCTTCCTACACTGAGCTACAAGAAACTGAGTTGTATTGTAAACTGTGTAAGTTCCAGTACCTGTTTAGTCCAGCAATCAAGTCTCTAATGTCATCGGGGAGAATGACGCGGTGCTCCCCCATGTCCCGGTAATTTCCCAACACACACACAGGAACATGAGTTGGGACTTTAGGCAGTTCCCTCAGGATGTAGTTAAATGTCCTGCAATTAGCAAAATCATAATGGTTTTATCAGTGGAGAGGCTTCATAGCCTAAATGTACAAAACTACAAACTCATATCCACTATATTAAATCTTTTTAAAATTTAAAAATTCTATTGAGTCAAAGTTACTATTAAAACTCTGTTTTGAACATTTATGCTCACATATTTTTTTATTTTAATCAAAACCGACAATACTGGACATCTATTTTCAGCTTATTTTAAATTTTGTACAATTTATTAGAATAATTACAAAGATAAATAAATACTGTTCTTTTTTTGTGGAATTCCCAAATATAAAAAGGAGAAAACTTCAAATGTGTGTCAATTTATCACTAAAATGATTTGCGGATTTGACACACTGCTTCTCCCTGATACTGCGCCTCATTTTAGGTAGAGACAGCAGAGGGAAAATACTGGCAGAGTCCAGTCTGGTGGAGCTGTGAGGGAAACAACACCGAGTGGAAACCTGGAAACTGACAGCTCATCTGTCCATGAATAATGTAACTGCTGAGACACACGAGTCTTACCACTGCTTGGTGATGTCAAACATCATGATGACTCCATTACAGTTTTTGTACACGTCCAGGAACTCTGCATCCAGAGCAACCTCATCTGACTGTGATACAAGCAGATTACCACCATTCACTATGTTTATTCCGTTATGATCAAGTATGAGACATGAATTGTAGCCTGATGACTCTTGAAGCCAGTAGAAATGTGACAATCACCTCCTGGGGTTCATTCTCCAGTTTCAGGTTGTCTCCCCGTCTTTTGCCTTTGCCTGAATTAACACATTAGGATCACAGAAAATAAATCACACAAAACACTCCTCTTTAGTAGCCAGAGGAAGCATTTCTACACAAAGAGAGCTGAAACAAAACTGAACATCAAGTAGGAGTTGAATTTCTAATCACCCTATTATTTTACACCACACTGAGAACACAAGGACCAAGTCAGGGTGCAGAAAACTACAACAGCCTGTGAGTGACAGCAAAATTAGCATTAAAATTGTATTTCATATGGTTCGGTTGCTGTACCACAGCTATTATAGGATGCAGTCTGTGTCGAAGCTTATAGTTACATTTCCAATAATATGAGAACAAATTAGGTAACTTCTGGAAAAGAACTCATTTTATTGTCACACTACTGTGAAAATTCAGTAGCAAAATGATCAGAAATCTAACACAAAACTCAGTTCTTAAAAAATTATGGATATTCTGGACAAAACCTTAAATAGACATGATTAAATAAGATGTCAACCTTTTGGACATATGTACAGTTGAAAAGAGTAGAAAGACAATATGTTTAAAGCAACAAGCTGTTTCCTTTTAAATTTGACATGGCAACACATTCCAAGATGCACCCTTGAATGGGTTGCCAACATTTGGGGTAAAATATAGCACAAATACTAGCAAAGCACTAAACTTGGGTCTAAAACAGCCTGAAGACAAACGTGTAGGGAGGTAGGGCAACCCACTGCACACATGCTAAAGGCCAAACACTGCAGCAGTGCTCACCAGCACACTCAGAAAGAGGATGTTTTTGTCCTGAAGTGTGGCAGATGTGCAGAGAGGACAATATTAAAACTGGAGGCCTGAATGGAAAAAGTCATTTCTCGCTGTAGCTCAGCAGCATGTGGAGCTCTTTGGTTTGTCACTCACCTTTGTCTACTACATCCCACACCTCCACCTTCACCACATCATCAGTAGCTGAGACAGAAACAGAGATGAATGCATTATTGACGCTGTTTGGTCTGAAGGATGATCTGCAGCTAAAGCTGTTAACAAACACTGGTGCTTCTGGGATGTGGGGATCTAAAAAATACTGCTGCAGACTACAGTTGGTTAGCTACAGCACAGGCTAAATGGTGACATTTTACCTTGATATGGAGCCACTGAAATACATAACCAAAAACATTCATCAAAACACATTTGGTGAATAACATGTGAAAAAGAATTGGCATGAGTTATAACATTTACTTTTGTAATTCCAGTGGATACTGGTGGCTTGGATCTCCTGCGTGGGCAGGTACTCCTCCACAAACTTCTTGCCCTGCAACCGATGCCATAAGGTGCTCTTTCCAGTGTTTCGATCACCCCGGATCACTATTTTCACTGAAGAGGAAATCACACAGCAAATAAGAGGCAAACATTTCAAACTGGGACCGGAGATCCTGTGTAAACATTGAAGGCAAAGAACCTTGATCAGTCTGTTGTCTTACAAAAATGGACTGTTGTACTGTGGAACCTCCAGAAGCATTGAAATTTAAGTAATTTGGATGAGTGTCATGTTTCCATTCATGAAGAAAGCACAGTGAGCGTCCTACTGTGAGGTTTTAATGATTCTCAACATGTTTACTTAGGTTTGCTTCAGCTAGTCCTTCTAAACTGGTTGGGATGTTACCCATACAATGGCCAAATATCCAAATATTGTTATCGGCCAATATTCCCCTTGTTGACTGACATCGGTCTAGTAAATTAGATAGAATTCACCGATTTCAGGCATTCACCCCAATAATACACTGTCGTGTTTATGACTGCCTTGTGTGTCCACTGCGTCCTAGGCCTTCCACCAAAATTTGCTTCATCAACTTGTTCTGTACTTGACAGAATTTGTCCTCTTTCAAAGGCAGTGTAATGGTGCGCTGAATAACTTTAAAGCAATGAAATTATTTTATTAATTCACAATTAGTGCATCCCTGTAAACTGATTATTTTTAAACTTGGTATATGGCAAAAAAAAGTGCAACGATTGCAGATTCATTCCCTGGTCACTTATGCACACTTAATGATTTTGCCACTAACAGGATGGCAGGTTACAAATGATAGAGTTAAGCAGCTTCCCAGTGGGAGGACGTGCATCTTTTAAAGAAATGCACACGTCATCATTAATGGCTGAAGAAATTCCTCACTATTATACTGGACTCCTTTGGCGAAGCGTCTCTGAAGGCTCTGGTTCATGGACTGCAGCCCAGCAGGGATGTGTCGTTCCCTGAGCTGGCCAGACTCAGAACCCACCAGTTTCTTCAGAGCCGACAACATCTCGATAGGCTCTCACAAGCTTGTATGAGCAGAGGACAGTTTAGATGACGGAGGAGTCTGACACAGTCTCAGAAGAATTATATAGTCCATGCTGAAAAAGTAATGAGAGATTTCATTATCCTCAGATCATAAAGGCGATTAAATTGTAATAACATGTTGATTAAAAAAAACTGACCATCATCTGCATCATCAAGCAGGGCTATACACAAGTATAAAAACTAAAATTAGTGGTTTAATGTTGTGGCAGGAAAGGAAATTCATTATGCAGGATCGATATGCAGCTGAAGATTAAACGTAAATGATAAAAGAATCGACTTCTAAAGCATTCATGCATTGAAATCATATTGACAATTTTCCCTGAAGGGATACAGAATATATTATTAACTACCTTCTTCAGAGTTTATTATTAGCAAAGGTACACTGGTATCCTGTCAGACTCCAGTACAGAATATCAAACTGTGCAATAATGTGAAAATACAAAACATTTATTTTTAAGGAGAAATATTCTCCCTTAACGGCACATGCTAGCATTAGCTTACTACTCTGCTGCCCGAGAGGTTAACGTATGGCGGTACATTAAGTCTGCATAAACGTGTTTTAAAAAAATTACACCAGTGGGGTGTCCTAAAAAGATACCAGGCTCCAGTAACGATGTAGTGTGTTTTGATAGCGAGAAAGCATAAATTATATTATGGTTCTGCTCTAGCTAAAGCTAGCCCGTCAATCGGTATTAGCTTAGCTTTTCCCCTCTTGTGACAGGCAGCTAAGCGGCAGCTGGACCTACAACGTTAGTAACATTAACAAGAAAAACTCACAGTTGCACAGCATAACCAAAGGCCGCAGTCCCGGCATTTTCCCCAAGCACCCGTCAGTCCTCCATCCGTATCCTGACAGCCAAAATTCAGTAACATTCCTTTGCAAAGAAAACAGCAGCGCTGATGTCCGAACGTCAAGTGGAACACGTAAACGCACCACTTCCGCTCAAACTTTTCAAAATAAGGTCAACCATGGTAAAAAAAATACTATTACTACTAGTACTACTACTGTTACTACGAATAATAATAACAACAATAACAACAACAATAATAACAACAGAAAAATGTTATTATTATTATTATTATTATTATTATTATTATATTATTATTATTATTATAACTGTATGCTTTAATGAAGCATAAAGACAAATCACGGGATTCCCAGAGGGTGTTAGCATGTGCTACTCACATGTCCATTCATTGGGGGCTACGGGTTTGGTTTTATTATTTGTTTGTTTCTAGCAAGAAATCCTATGTGATTTGTGTATATTAAAATTATGATCCAGCTTAAAGTATCAATAGGAATCCCCGACATCATTAGCTATATTTAAAATGTTTGTATTGAGAAGTTTTCCCACAGCGCCATCTAGCGTCAACTATTACGCCCTGCTTCTGGACATAGCATCCTTTTGAAGCCCCTTACGTCCTACACTGTCATCGCCGCTGTGTGTGCACGGACAGCATTTTAATACTAGCAGGAACCTATTTTAATTACTTGTCAAAGTATAATGCAGTGCACCTAACAACGATGGTATCATTCCATTAAGTCGCAGGAGTTTTCCTGAACACGCACCGCGGATCACCAACCTTGTTCGGGGGGATAATGGCTTCACAGGAGCCGTCTCCACCGTCTTCCCTCGAGGGCAACAAACCAGGATTCCCGAAGAAAATTCTGGCAAACAACCTGGAAAACAAACACTTGTGTAAATCGTGCCAGAAGGTCCTCAGAAGGCCGTTACAAGCTCAGTGTGGACACCGTTTCTGCTCCTTCTGTTTTCACAAAATAGTGAGGTGAGTGCTGTTATTGTTGCCAGCCAGCTAGCTAAACCCCCACTTAGCATCACCTGAGCGCCCCGTCTTCATCCTCACTCAGAATATACATAATCCAAAACGACTAATTTTCTCTGAACTTTACGATGGCAAGTTGCAAAGAGACGAGATTCAGCAAACGGGTGGTTGACCAGTTTTCCCAGTCTAATGTCAAGTTTCGTCAGCTGTGCCTGCTGTCTGTCCATCAGCATCTGGTTGTGAGTGTGCACTTTAAAGCTGGTACGTGACTAAAACCACACGGTTTCCCTGTGTAAATCTTGTCAAAAGTAGACAAATGTTCAATGTTTTGAAGGGTTGAGTGACTGAAACGGTCCTCATGTTACTGCTGTGCTGTGTTGGGGTGGGCTTGTACGCCAGAGACGCGTTTATCATTTTACCACAATGTTTAATTCATTGTTCCATTCACAGGTATATTAGGTCGGTTCGTTTCATTCATGGCCTTAGCAGTTTCTCTTTATGTGTTGCTATTATTCAGCCTGTGGTGGGTGTCATCATACATCCAGTGGTGAGAGCGGTGGCGGAGAGACACTCCAGTGTTCCCAGTTTGTGTGCATATTGTGCAGTGGTCAGACTCATGGCCATGTTTCAGGTGTCTCTGATGGTAATTGGTTTGAATCTGTTGGTCCTGGTTTAGGTGCAGTCATGGTGACCTCAGGATCGCGTCTCTGCTTTTTGCGGATGATGTGGTCCTGTTGGCTTCATCGGCCCGTGACCTCCAACTATCACTGGATCGGTTCGCCGCCGCATGTGAAGCGGCTGGGATGAGAATCAGCACCTCCAAATCCGAGGCCATGGTTCTCAGCCGGAAAAAGGTGGAGTGCCTTCTCCGGGTAAAGGAGGAGATCCTGCCCCAAGTGGAGGAGTTTAAGTACCTCGGGGTCTTGTTCACGAGTAAGGGAAGAATGGAGCGGGAGATCGACAGGCGGATCGGTGCGGCGTCCACAGTAATGCGGACTGCACCGGTCCGTTGTGGTGATTTACCGGTCGATCTTCGTTCCTACCCTCACCTATGGTCATGAGCTTTGGGTAATGACCGAAAGAACAAGATCACGGGTACAAGCGGCTGAAATGAGCTTCCTCCGTAGGGTGGCTGGGCTCTCCCTTAGAGATAGGGTGAGAAGCTCTGCCATCCAGGAGGAGCTTGGAGTAGAGTCGCTGCTCCTCCGCGTTGAGAGGAGCCAGATGGGGTGGCTTGGGCATCTAGTCAGGATGCCCCCTGGACGCCTCCCTGGTGAGGTGTTCAGGGCATGTCCCTCCGGTAGGAGACCCCCGGGGAGACCCAGGACACGTTGGAGAGACTATGTCTCTCGGCTGGCCTGGGAACGCCTGGGGATCCCTCCGGATGAGCTGGAGGAGGTAGCTGGGGAGAGGGAAGTCTGGGCTTCTCTCCTTAGGCTGCTGCCCCCGCGACCCGACCCCGGATAAGCGGTAGAGAATGGATGGATGGATGGATGGTCCTGGTTTAAATGTACCTGTAGCACCTCCCAGGGAAAATCCAGGGTGTGTTTGTTGTATTGCTGAAGCAGAACAGCAGTAGTGTTTATCCAGGGATGAGGAGAGGAATTTGATTTATGGCTGCAGATCATTCGTCACTCCTCATAATGACTACACGACTACAATAACATGAAAAAAATGAAGCACGTGTTCCTCAGTGAGAAGCTGTTGATGGATGTGATGCTTCAATAATTAGAGCTTTTAGAGTTCCTCACATGTTCTTGGTCCTTGCTTTAACTCTCTGCTGTTGTAATGCAAGTTCACGTCACAAGCTAGTTTACATGGACAGAATAACAAGAAAATGTTCTAAGAATTTTGACCTATATCTCAGGCAGGTTGTCTCTAATGGTAATTACAAAATGTACTCCCATGTCAGACACAATCTACTATAAATTGCAATATTTTATCTCTTGATTGTCTGAAAGGAGGACTTGGTGTGCTTGTGTAGTATCTGACCCGTTCTATGCAGGCTTTACCTCTGTAAGGCCATAATGTGTTTAGCACCCAGCCTAAGCACCATATTAGGACATGCTCCACATGTGTGTCCTGTGTCTTCTTCCTTTATGGAAAAGGAGCTCCTAAAAGATGACACTGGACCCTGTGGGCCCCTGGTTGTTCTCCATATGAGGATGTGTAGCATGAAGCATCTTCAAGTATTCCCTTTTTTGGTAATAACTGAACGCTATACCATTGGGTTGGCCATATTGTATAGCGTGAGGTCATCAGTAAAGAATGTGTTTACTCGACTGTATAAGAAGGAGGTGACGATGAAGACACCTCGGAGTTCTTCACCATCGGGACCACGAAACCTCCCTCGGGCATGCTGCAGCGTCCGATTGATACCTGACTGTTCTCTCCAATAAACATCTTTGATAACCAAGTCGGTGTCTGCGAAGATTCCTTCCTCATCAACACATCTCGGCTACCACCAGGAGAAGATTCACAACACTTGCATTCCCACTGGGTTGTGGAAGTTGAAGCATACCTGCTAAAGTCTCATCCTTTATAGTTTTGCATGATCTTTACATTAGCTGCCCTTGAAATCATGAATAGATTTCAAAATGCACCTCCTGACCACGAAGGTCATCAGCAGCCAAGCTCCTTTGTGTCTGGAGAAGCTGAGAGCATCAGATCATCCCCGTAAACTGCTCCACTCTCAGAGTGCTGGTTTACTCATGGTTACCAGAATGAACAGTCAAATGGGGGGCCTGGACTCACTTGCTGTGGAACCAGCTTCCTGTCCAGGTGTAGGAGGATGACTCCCTCTGAAGCTGTAACCCTTCCTCTATGAGAAAGTTTATAGTCAGTAATTCTGAAGCTAGTGTCATTATTATATTTATTAATGTTCATCATTAGAACAGGAGTTGCTAAAATATTCCTGCTCTTCATTTTGAATGAGAAACTGAGAGGAATATGAGGCATAAGATAGGTGGAAGGTCAGTGGCTGCTACAGGCATGTGTGGTGCCAGCCTGTCTGTCCCAAACAGAGAATGCTGACCTTGGATTCAGCAGAATCCTCTAGCATGTTCCCTTCAGCACTGCTTTGTCTACAGAAAGAATGGAAAATGAGAGAGGAGGGTTATGCAGGTAGCGACAAAAACCCAATTGAAAAATGTTCCTACCATCACCGTATAACTTCAGAGATGGATGATTAAACTCAAACTAAGGGGCGGCGATTTTAGAGATCTGCATAACAGCTTAACAGCCCGTTTGACTATTAAAGCTTCACTGATTCTTACAAAAAGAACAATTGCTTCATAATTAATAATAGTCAGAGTAAAACAGAAATCACTTGGAACCAAGAACCTCCTGCTTCTCAGCCCAACCCACAACAGACTGAGCTACTACCTCTTAAACAGGAGAGCCCAGGGTTCAGAAACCCCTGCTAGCATCAGAAATACAGAACCAGCACTGAGGACCTATTCCCTTAGAGCATCCTGTTCTGCAGTGCTACAGTCTTCACCTGCTGCAGTACTTTGTTTGTAGCCAGCATAGCATGCCTCAAAGCATTAAGCTGTTTCTCCAAAACAAAGTGTCTCTATTTTATCTGCATGCAATCCATGGAAGTTTGCTGCATACTTAGAACATTCAAGGATGGCCTTCAACGGTGCAGTTGTAAAACACCACAGATCCGGAGTGTCAGAAATTAAATGTGGAATAGTCAGTGTGATGAACAGTGCTCCACATCCAGTTACTGTCAGAATCACAGTCAGGGTATGAAATGTGACAGTCATCGAGGTTACACCTTGTCTCCGAGAAGGAAAAGATATGTTTCTCTCTGTCTCATTGCTATGGCTCCAAGCTGTGGAGATTTTGTCCTCAGTGACGTCAGATCGTGCTGAGCTCACAAGCAGGAGGAAAAGTAGAAAAATGGCTATGCCCCTATTGGGCCCTCCCTGCCACTGGGGCCAGCCAGCACCACATTGCATGAATAAATTGCACTGCCAATCCACGTGTTCTTTGAATGAAGACTTCAAGAAGAATAATGCCAATTTCAAAATGTATTTAACAATAGAATGAATTCAAGATACAAATACAACAGAGCTCTGGGCCAGTTCATAACCCTACAATAACAGAGTCAATTGTCAGGGCATGAAGTCTGACAACCTAACTATCCCTTGACCCAATCTTTTATAGAAACACAGATGCAAATTATCAATGCTAATTCAGTCCAATCCAGTCCTTCTTCTTGGATGACCTCATCTTCTTCTTCCAGTCCCATTGGATGCTTACACAGTCCTTGTTCTCCATTGTCTCCCAAATGGCCAGTTCAAAGTTCACCTTCTTGCAGAGGAACTTATCAACACCAGTAAACTATTTTGTCGCGTTTTACGATGGGGGTTTAACTCTTTCCGTCTGACTGTCTCCTCCTGCCTCCAACTGTCTAAACAACATTTATGTCAAGGAAGAGTCAACTGACTGCTTATCTTTATTCCACTTACTAAACATTCTACCATTCCTAACTTCTAAAGTGCTTCTAACAGAAAACATAAACATATGGTACAACACATGATAATAAAATAAAGACAATTCTCTTCACCAGCAGCACCTGGTATGGTTCTTTCCACCTAGGAGAAAGAGAATCCTTTTCCAAGGATTTAATTAGTACATAATCATGACACTAAAATGGTTGAATGGGCTCAGCTGAGGTTTTGGGGAGCCTGTCAGAAACCTGTGAATAAAACTTCTCGCTCAGGCATCTCACCTACTTGGTCATATACCGTATTTTCCAGACTATAAGTCACACTTTTTTTCATAGTTTGTCAGGGGGTGCGACTTGTACTCTGGAGCGACTTATATAAATACATTATTACAGAATTTCATATTTTCATTATTTTCACACTGACAGCAACAAGAGGGCGCTCTAGGCGGGTGTACCTGAGAAACGAGTTCCTTTAGCGACGCAGAAGAAGAAGCAGTGCTTCGTCTTTGGAGTTAGACTTGATTGTTTGGTAAACTTTCTTGGATGTTCTTTATGCTATAGTTATCTGAATAACTGTTAATATGTTACGTTAACAAAGCAGATACGTACTCAGTTCGATTGTGGGTCATGTAGCTGAATTTGTTATGTTATCATACCGTAACGCTATTGCTAATCCATACTAATGGATTGCTAATTGCCTTTCAAGATGAAATGTATGTTCTTGGTCTTTATTATCAAATAAATTTTCCCCCAAAATGCGACTTATTGTCCAGTGCGACTTATATATCTATTTTTCTTCTTTATTATGCATTTTTTGGCTAGTGCGACTTAAACTCCGGAGCGACATATAGTCCAGAAAATACGGTAATCATCAGTCCACATTAAAGTGACTGTGTGTGGAGATGGTCAAAGGTTGACTTGCCCCTTTTAACATAGACCAGCCCATCGATGCCTCATGAAGTTTTATCCCCATTGTGATGTTTGGCGTGCTGCAGACTGAATATAGCACAATGGGGCTTGCGTCCGGCCAGTTCAGACCTGTCGTCACCATTACCTTTGGCATTTAAAGATAAAGATACATTTTATTGTCAGTTCACTCCATGTTTTGAATATACAGATGAACTGAAATACCATTTCTCTCTCTCTCTCTCTAGCTTATCGTGCTGTAAAACTAAAATAAAAAATGAATAGAATAGCAAGAAATATAAATAAGGCAAAAAAAGGATAAATAAGGTGCCAAAAACAAGAATGTACATAGAGTGCAATACAGTGAAGTGAGGTAGGTTGCTAGAATAATACAGTCAGGTTCCTTGTTTTTCCCTCTTTGTGCAAATTTCAAGAGTTTGTGGAGTGGTCGCTCTTCAAGTGCAGATGTTTAAGGCAATTTTGCCCTTGATGTTTGAGAGTTTGTCCTCTCCACCTGTCCTGAGCTCTGAGGATGATAGGGAACATGTAACTGCCATCACCGCTGCTAGACTCTGAGTCAAAGGCTGGGCCTCGGTCACTTTTCACCCTCATGCGTACTGCAAAACAGGGGATTATTTCTTTCACCAAATTTCACAACTGTCTTTGCATCTTGTTTTCTGGTAGCATAGGATAGTTTTGGTATAACCTTAAGCTCGGCATATGTACAAATCTCTTTGCATATGACAAAAGGCGATGGCAGATGATCAGGTTTAATGAGGTTTCCAGCCCTGCTGACAGATCATAAGTGTTTACCAATGTTTTCTAAATGTGTGATAGCTGGTTCAAACCACTGAGAGTGAACTATCTCATTTATCTCTCAATTTCCAACGTGAGTTGGTCGGTGTGCCGCACAAGCCAACACATGGACAAGAGACCAGGGGCAACTCCATCAGAGTGGAGCAACAAGATAGACTCCTGCTGAGCACGTTTCCATGTCCAAATCCTTTTCTCCTCACTATCAGCGTGGGTTTGCAATGCTGCCACATCATTTACAGAGGACACAACAGGATCAGGAGGTTAAGTAGAAACACGTTAATAAACCAAAGAAGTTGAGGAGTTTGGCTGAATCAGCTCATGCATGTTTCAAGGGACACATAATCAGAACTATTATTGTGGGCTTCATACGTAACAATAGTCAATCTATTAGGCAACAGAATAGTAGCCAACGAATCTTTGATTAGTTGATGTTTGATAATGTTGATGGAGACCTTTGACGAATTATATACCACCGGACGATACCCATGTTTCTGGACCAACAGGCCAGACGCTAAACCCTCTTTCTCAGTTGCACACAGATGGAAAGGCTGTGTGTAGTCCAGCAGGTCCAGTGCTGGTGTTGAGATTAAAGCACTCTTTAAATCCACAAGGATCTTGCGCATTTCATCTGTCCATTGTCCTGTAGGAGGAAAATGCTGCAACATAGCTGCTCTCTAAACAGAGTCAATAGCGGATCCATAGTCACATTCATTGACAAAAATAATTAGTCATGACTAAGAAAGGGTGGCAGCCTGGTCCATGTCAACTGAGGCTACATTAATGTGAATGCAAACAGATTCTGGCTATCTGGATGGAGAAGCAAAGAGAAAAATGCAGAACTCAGATCAACGACTGTGAAGTACTTTGAAATTGAGGCACAGAGGCCAAAATAGAATATGTGTCAGGCACAATTGGAGCTGTAGGTACAACAATGTTATTAATAGTTTGCAGAGCTTGAACAAGCCTCCTTTCATCACATCTGTTTTGGGACAGGGAGAATGGGAGTGTTACATGGACTGCTCATCTCCACAAGCACACTCTGATCCAAGAGGGACTGAATTACACCCTTTATTGCTGCTATTGCTTTTTGGGATAATTTATATTCTGTTATCATTGGAAGTTTAGAATTAGGTTTGAGTTTAACAACATGAGGCGGAGCAGATGTCACAAATCCCACATGCTTGGTCCATAATTCATTAGGACCTTCAGAGGAATCAGAGGGTGGCCCATACAGAAGAGGAAGAGGTATTCTCCGTGGAATAAAAGTGCTGTGGGGGAGAGAGACACTGTGGAAGTCTCAACCATTCACTCCTCAAAGACGTGACAACATCATTCTGAAGACTGCAGACTGTAGCACCTTCTTATCATATCACTCACTTGTTTCCTGTCTTCACAGCAACTTGAGGCGACACATCAGGAAATCTGTATTAAATCTGTTGTTCTCTTGTCAATTGAATTGGCAAATAACACCCTTCAGGCCCAATAAGAAAATAATTTTCAAGGTCAACTGGAATTGTTTTTGTAGGGAAAAAGCCACTGAATCTTTGGACTCGACAATGGATGGAGAATACTTGCCAGGATGAAGGTTTCAGATTGAATAAAACCTGGAAATGTCCAGCAAAGCTGAAAATCATTAGCCGATTGCAAATACTGGAGAGTCTGTAATCCAGCAGTGTGTACCAACATTGTGGGGCCTGATGACCATTGAGGTAAATTGATCCTGATTTTGTTGATGTGGGGATCTTATGAATTGGCAGTCATGTGTCCAGTGTCTGAATTGACCACACCTATGGCACTTTCATGTCTTTTGAGTTGCCTGATGTGCATCTGTTTTAGTTTTTGCATAGGGCGGTAATGGTAATGGACTTACAACCTACACCAGTTGTTTACTTTTTGCAGGGGTGGAATAATTTCCATTACTGTACCTACCTACCAAATTATTCCACTTGTGTCTTAGATGGACCCACTTAGAGGGGCCACCAGTGGTGCGGGCACATTTCATAATGGCTTCTTTAGCTCTATCTTTCAACCAGCCCTCCAGGTTCATATCTGAAGGCCAATATCCCACCGTTTCACCTCTCAATATGAGAAATTTATCCTCACAAAATGGCCAATCTTCTGCATAAATAAATGACAACAACATCTCAATGACAGGTACCAGGACATTGTACAGCATAGCAGTGACTTTAAGCCAGGAATAATATTTACTAGGATTAATTGGATTAGCTTTTATTGTGCGCAAAAGCTCCTTTCCCTTCCTTCAACTGGCGTCCAGGGTCTGCACACATCTGTATCACCAAT
This sequence comes from Takifugu flavidus, assembly GCF_003711565.1. NCBI lineage: Eukaryota > Metazoa > Chordata > Actinopteri > Tetraodontiformes > Tetraodontidae > Takifugu > Takifugu flavidus. The sequence goes on from NC_079524.1 coordinate 14,661,308, forward strand.
ACCAACCTTGGAAGCATTACATTGGTGTTTGTTCTCTGTCTTTTTTAGCTTACAGTCATGTAAGCCTATTGTCCTATTTGTAGGGGCACTTCTGACTGTTCCACTTGTCTCAACCTTGATACCTGTGCTGCTCCAGAGACCTGCTGATCTGTCTGCTCCTGCTTACGCTGACCATTCTCCACATCTATCTTTACACGAGCATCCAACTTTACAGCTTGATCGAACACACCAACTCCAGGCTGTCCTAATCCTTAATCCTTCACCTGAGTTTGTACATTGCTTTTCCTCCCATTTTCCCCAAGTACACAAGCATAAACCAACAGGATGTCATCATCACACCTTCTAGCTTTAGCCAGAACATCTCTGTCCCTCTCAGGTATCTGGGATTCATTCTGTTTCACATAGAAGACACATAAGCATTCAGAACAGTGGAAGGCTGATACCTGCTTACACAGAGATGCTCTTTCTTTCCCTTTAATCATAGCCCATGTATCATTAGAACGATGTTTAAGTATGGCGGAGATGTCTATTCTTCCGAATCTTGAAAACAGGTCTGGCCCTTGAGTAGGCCAGACAACATCAGCAGACTGACAGATCACCTTTTTCCATTCATCATCTATCCATTCATACCACTTTTCTTCCCCTGCAGTTTTTCTTCTCTCCTCACTTCTCTCCTCCTGTAGCCCACATGCTCAAACAATCAATCATATAAGACAAATCCCATTTTGTATTGCCCATGCAATACAAGTTCACTTGAGCACCAGAAAGATTTTTTTTCTGTTTCAAAAAACAAGATAACCAAGAATTATCCTCTGACCACACATTAATTAGAGATTAAAAGGGTGCACACAATGGCAACCTTATCATGTCCCATTTCTCCTGCTGGTGTCTGTGGAGCAAAAAGGTCTTGAAAATATTTGGAATTGGGAGTGCTTGCATTAGATTTAGGTGTGATATCACTCAGCTCACATACAGGTGCTCTAAAACGTTCCTTCTGTAAGGTTGGAGGGGATAATTGTTTCTGTAATCTTGGTCTAACATTTGTTCCAAGTTTGAGGCTTTCAAGATTTGATCCAATTTTAGATTGTCATTTTAATTCATAGATTTTGTGACTGTTGTTAATCTGTACTGATGATTACTCATGTTTCATTCAACCACTCATTCATTCATTTAGAACAAACATCAAATTGCTAGACACATCTCAAAACATCAAAGGCCCATTAGACTCACTTCAGTTTCATCAGTTCAGAGTTCACTGTAGTGTCAAATTATATTCCAGTTTTCCATCCATCCATCCTCTATCGCTTATCTGGGGTCAGGTCGCGGGGGCAGCAGCCTAAGAAGAGAAGCCCAGACTTCCCTCTCCCCAGCTACTTCTTCTAGCTCATCCAGAGGGATCCCCAGGCCAGTCGAGAGACATAGTCTCTCCAACGTGTCCTGGATCTTTCCGGGGGTCTCCTACCGAAGGGACAAGCCCTGAACACCTCACCAGGGAGGCGTCCAGGGGGCATCCTAACTAGATGCCCAAGCTACCTCATCTGGCTCCTCTCAACGTGGAGGAGCAGCGGCTCTACTCCGAGCTCCTCCCGGATGGCAGAGCTTCTCACCCTATCTCTAAGGGAGAGCCCAGCGACCCTACGGAGGAAGCTAATTTCGGCCGCTTGTACCCGTGATCTCTTTCGGTCATTACCCAAAGCTCATTACCATAGGTGAGGGTAGGAACAAAAATCGACCGGTAAATTGAGAGCTTCGCCTTTCGGCTCAGCTCTCTCTTCATCACTACGGACCGGTTACTGCGGACGCTGCACTGATCCGCCTGTCGATCTCCTGCTCCATTCTTCCCTCACTCGTGAACAAGACCCCGAGGTACTTGAACTCCTCCACTTGGGGCAGGATCTCCTCCTTGACCCGGAGAAGGCACTCCACCTTTTTCCGGTTGAGAACCATGGCCTCGGATTTGGAGGTGCTGATTTTCATCCCAGCCGCTTCACATGCGGCGGCGAACCGATCCAGTGATAGTTGGAGGTCACGGGCCGATGACGCCAACAGGACCACATCATCTGCAAAAAGCAGAGACCCGATCCTGTGGTCACCAAACCAGACACCCTCAACACCATGGCCACACCACAACCTCTGGTAACTTTAATCATGCTTCTCTGTCCTCCACTCTCCGAACCTTCACCCAATATGTGAAATGCCACACAAGAGACAATAGAACTTTGGATTTAATGTATGTAAACACCAAGAATGCATACACCTCCTCCCCCCTCCCCCTGCTGGGCCGTTCTGATCACAACCTGGTTCATCTGTCCCCTGCATACGTACCTATGGTGAATAAACAACCACCCACCAAGAGGTATGTAAGGAGCTGGTCTGAGGAGACCAGCATAGCTCTGAGGGACTGCTTCGACACCACAGACTGGGATGTGTTATGTGAACCTCACGGGGAGGACATCGACGGCCTGACAACCTGCATCACGGACTACATCAACTTCTGTGTGGAAAATACCATGCCTACCAGGAAGGTTCGGTGTTTCCCCAACAACAAACCCTTGGTGACCCCTGATCTAAAAGCCCTGCTGAATGAGAAGAAGAGGGTTTTTAGATCTGGGGACAAGGAGGAGCTGAGGAGAGTCCAGAAGGAGCTGAGAAGGGGGATAAGGAGAGGCAAGGACAGCTACAGGAGGAAGCTGGAGGAGCGCCTCAAGGGGAGCAACGCCAGGGAAGTCTGGAGAGGCCTAAAAACCATCTAAGGCCACACAAAGGACGGGGGGGGGGGGGGCTGAATCTGGGGGCCAGGACTTGGCAAATGAGTTGAATTCCTTTTTCAACAGATTCGACTGTGTTGCCCCCCCTCCCTCTCCCCCTCACCAAAGCCCAGACCTGACTGTGCTGTCACATCACCATCCCCCCTCTCCCCCCGTAACATCTCCGGCACCGGCAGCTCTCTCCTCACACCACGCCACCTCCCTCCACCCCCTGCCAGATCAACCCTCCCAGTCCAACCCCCGTCCTCACCCACCAGGAGTCACACCTCGCCTCTCCATTACAGCTGATCAGGTGAGGAAGGAGCTGAGGAGGACCAAGACAAGGAAAGCTACTGGCCCTGATGGCATCAACTCCAGACTACTCAAGGACTGTGGAGATCAGCTCTGTGGAGTACTCCTGCACATCTTCAACCTAAGCCTCAGTCTGGAGAGAGTTCCACTACTGTGGAAAACATCATGTGTGGTTCCGGTTCCTAAGACTGCGCACGCCAGGGAGCCCAACCACTTCAGGCCAGTGGCTTTAACCTCTCACCTGATGAAGACCATGGAGAGGATCGTCCTCACCCACCTCCGACAGCTGGTGGACAGCAAGATGGACCCTCTACAGTTTGCATATCGACCGGGCATTGGTGTGGATGACGCGGTCATCTACCTGCTGCACCGGTAACTCTCACACCTAGAGAGCACTGGGAGCACTGGGAGAGTCATGTTATTTGACTTCTCCAGTGCCTTTAACACAATCCAGCCATCATTGCTGAGAGGGAAGATGGAGGGAGCCGGAGTCGACTGTCACCTAGCTGCCTGGACCACCGACTACCTTACCAACAGACTACAGTACGTGAGGCTCCGTGATTGTGAGTCCGACGTGGTAGTCTGCAGCACGGGGGGCCCGCAGGGTACAGTTCTCTCTCCCTTCCTCTTCACTCTCTACACATCGGACTTCAGCCACAACTCGGACAGCTGCCACCTCCAGAAGTTCTCCGACGATACAACCATCGTTGGACGTGTGTCTGAGGGGAACTAACTGGAATACAGGGAGGTCATCACCAACTTTGTCGCCTGGTGTGCACTGAACCATCTGCGCATCAACACCAGGAAGACAAAGGAGATGGTGATCGACTTCAGTAGGAAGGCTTCTCACATTGCACCCGTGAACATCCAGGGTTTGGACATTGAGATCGTAGAGGAGTACAAATACCTGGGTGTTCACCTCAACAATAAACTGGACTGGACTCATAACACAGACGCCCTGTACAAGAAGGGCCAAAGTCGTCTTCATCTGTTGAGGAGACTGAGGTCCTTTGGAGTATGCAGGTCACTGCTTAGGACTTTTTATGACTCTGTGGTGGCATCGGTGATCTTCTACGCTGTGGTCTGCTGGAGCTGTGGAAGCTCAGAGAGGGACAGGAAGAGACTCAACAAGTTGGTCAGACGGGCTGGCTCAGTCCTGGACTGCTCTCTGGACTCCATTGAGGAGGTGGGTGAGAGGAGGATGTTAGCCAAGCTGACAATTATGGACACCCCTAAGCAGCTCCTTCAGCAGCAGACTGTTACACCCACGGTGTAAAAGGGAGCCTTACCGCAGGTCATTCATCCCAACTGCCGTAAGACTGTTCAACATGCACAACACTTAATTGTAGCACCAATAACCCAGGGTTGGCATATTTGCACTAACTAATCATCCTACCTCTGGAATGTCTTATTTGCACATCTTATTTGCACCTTATTTTTTTCCTCACGCTGTCCGACACTCCTCCTGTACATTTTTACAATTTTTAATTTCTGTATATACTGTACAATGTACATAGCAATGTAAATAATATAAGAGGTTTATTTTATTTTTTTTAGTACTTTTCTGTATTGTACACCACGGGCTACCGCTGTAACGTGCAATTTCCCCGATGTGGGATCAATAAAGTCTTTTATCCTTATCCTTATCCTACAAAGTTGATAATCGATCTGCGGTCTAAGGCGTGGTCTGGTGCCAAGTGCACATGTGAACACCTTAATGCCTGAACAAGGCGTTTGTTATGGACAATCTGAGACAAGCACAGAAGTCCAATAACAAAACACCACTCGGGTTCAGATCGGTGGGGGGCGTTCTTCCCAATCACACCTCTCCAGGTCACACTGGTCACAGGATCTGTCCCCCCACTCGAAGGAGAAGGGAGGCTACCCTCTCATCCACCAGGGTAAACTCCAATATACAGGCACTGAGCTGGGGAGCAACGAGAATTGCCACCGCTGCCCGTTGCCTTTCACCATCGGCAACTCCAGAGTGGTAGAGAGTCCAATCCTTCTCGAGAAGACTGGTTCCAGAGCCCTTGCCGTGCGTCGAGGTGAGGCCAACTATATCTAGTCGGAACTTCTCAACCTCGCGCACCAACTCAGGCTCCTTTCCCACCAGAGAGGTGACATTCCATGTCCCTAGAGCCAGTTTATGCAGCCGGGGATCAGACCGCCAAGGTCCCTGCCTTCGGCCGCTACCCAAAACACAATGCACCCGACCCCTTGGCCCCTCCTGCAGGTGGTGAGCCCACGGGAAGGGGGTCCCATGTTGCCTCTTCGGGCTGTGCCCGGCCGGACTCCAGGGGCAGAGGTCTGGCCACCAGGCGCTCGCCAACGTCCCCCAGCCCCAGGCCTGGCTCCAGGAGGGGTCCCCGGTGACCCGCATCCAGGCAAGGGAAACTTGGCACCAATATTGTTCTTCATCATGAGGGGGTCCTGGGCTACGCTTTATCTGATCCCTCACCTAGGACCTGTTTGCCATGGGTGGCCCTACCAGGGGCATATAGCCCCAGACAACGGAGCTCCTAGGATCATGGGGACACGCAAACCCCTCTACCACGATAAGGTGGTAGCCCAGTTATTTTTATGAATTTTAATTTAATATTTGATCCAATTTTATTCACAACCTCATTACAATCACATTTATTACAGGTTAAATATTTTAAATTAATCCAATACATCTTCTCAAGGATGACTTGCTCAAGGATGACACTGCTTATCTCAGTCAAGTTTGAACTTCAAACCTGCTACCTATTAAAGCCCATTGGCAGCATCTTTCTCCACTGTAGCTGTGCAGAGTATCCAACTAGCTCCCATTCCACAAGGTACTTTAGTAGAATCTCATTAACGACAGACATGAGAGTAGCAAAAGAATTAAAATTAATTTTGCACATACAAGGCTATACTGTTGAGATCCTTTTCGTGACCCTGATTTGGTGTGAAAATACTGGAGTTTGTGGAACTGGCATACAGGAGATTCAGATGACATGAAATGAAGTCAGGAGAAGTGGTACCAACACAAGAACAATTCATGCGTGCAGAGCCAGCACCAGTTCTGAGGAGACATACATACCGAGAGGAATATCAGTCATAAAATGGGTGAGAGGTCACTGGCTAGCTACGGCAATGTGTGGTGCCAGCCTGCCTGTCTTCAGCTGTCCCAAACAGAGAATGCTAACCTTGAATGCAGGAGAATCCTCTAGCTTGCTTGTCTCTTCAGCACTACCTTGTCTACAAGAAGAATCAAAAACAAGATGTGGTCACAGAGAGCTCTGAAGCTACTTCAAATAAATAAGAGAGGCCTGAGAGTAAAGGTCAATCTATAGGACAATTTAGGACAAACTATTTGTTTCAGAGAGGGTGTAATTTTCCCTTCATATTCACCAGTCAGGAATCAACTCAATATTATTTTTTGTAGTTTTACACATTGTGCACAGTTTACACTGTTAAAAAGTCATTTTCTTTCCTTTTAAGTGCGGGACCACAGACATGCAGTGCATGTATAAGTGAAGATCTGTTTGAGGAACCTGCCTCTATTCTCAAGTTAGGTGGTGTAAGTAATTTCAATTCTTCTTTACTTTTCTTTTTAAAGTGTATTGATTTTCTTGTTCCATGGCTTTCATCATAAGACTTATCATTGACCAGTATAGGTGGACATGTGCTTTTGGCATCAGTTAATCACTGAATATTGAGCCATCAACTCACAATCCTCTGAGAGCAAAATTAAAATGTGGAATGGCAGGGATACACATGAGAATAGCATAAATGCTGCTCACAACACTGGTGAAACAATTTATCCCAACTTGTGTCAGGCTGTAACAGCGTTTGGTTTCCCAGGCTTTCCCTGACAATGCAGCCCGGAGGGAAGTGGAGGCCTTGGCTGCTGTCTGTCCCAATGAAGGATGCATATGGACAGGAACTATCAAAGAATTTGAGGTATGCACAGTAGGCTGACAGCCATTTTTTATTTAGCCTTTTAGCCATTACAGCTGGAAATTAACATGTATTTCCTGCAGTAGAAAATACCTTAAACAACAGAAACTGTCAGTCTGGGAGTAAAGAGAGCAGTTACTGGAGTTTTAGGAGAGGGTTGTTGTCATCCCATTCCTGTCAGTGCAGGATTGTAACTGCTCAACAGTCCCAGCACGCCTTCATCGCTGGATGTGGTATTGACCCGTTTACCTAATTAGTTGTCAAATGCTGCTCCAGTTGTTTTTTATTTGTGCCAGTTACAGCTCCAGCTTTTTGGTCCAACTCTTTAAAGATGCCACCGCCTTCAACATCAAAGCTAATATTTTCGATGAATAGAAAAAATGTCTACATGTTCCTTTTGCGCTGTTGGATTTATGAGATTTGAAAGTTATTCTGATTTCTTTACATGTTGTAGTGTCCCAACTGTTTTGGAATTGGGGTTGTATTTAGGACCTTATTTGAAAATAGAAATACCCTACTTACTTTCTATAGCTATATATTTGCAGCAACAGCAATCACTATAAAAGGGAATGAAAGAGCTTCAAAATGATACCCTGGTGGGGCTTTTCAAACTTAAATCAATCAAAAGTACAGCACATGTTATACGAGCCTTCTTTTCACTTTTGGGGACCAGTTTGGTATCAAGTCCGAGATGCCCCCAGGCTTACCGTGAACATAATTGTTCTTATCTGCAGGCTAGGCATGAGGACAGCTGTGACTTCATGATTATCTTGTGTCCTTCCTGTAAAGAGCTTATGAGAGTCAATGAACAGGAGCGTCACAATGAAAGAGAATGTCCGGAGCGGACTCTCAACTGCAAGTACTGCAAAGACCCCTTCCAGTTAAAGAACATCAAGGTCAGCCTTTTTTTTTTTTTAAAGATTTGTGTCTGTTAAATAAGGTTATTCTAGTTATAATGACTGTTATGATGTTGGAACATACAACCTGCAGTTTGACGTGCTGATGGGTGAACATTCAATGTCTTTAATAATAACTGCAAATGTTATTTGTCTCCAATAGATCTATAAATTTAAATATCCACTACTGTCAGGGAATTACTGAAGCTGTCATACAGTGTACATATTATATACATAATATCACTACTGTATATTCTGTTTTTTTGTCTACTAACTCTTTTTGACTTTTTTTAGGCTCATGATGAAATTTGTCCAAAGTATCCAATGATATGTGAAGGTTGTTCAAAGAAAAAGATCCCAAGGGAAAAGGTAGACGTTGTTTTTAACCTATAATTCAGTTTAACAATACTATTGTCCTTGAATAGATTGTGAGTTGGTTTTTGTTCTATTTTTAGTATGTGGATCATATTAAGTACTGCAGTAAATTTAAATCACCATGCAGATTTCATGTTGTTGGCTGCAACACATCAGTAAGTAACTACTTTTTCACAATTTGTTCTGTGTGTTATAGAGAAACATATATCTTATAACTTTATAGCAGTAGTAGACAAAACCTCTTCCAATCTATTGATCAACATACATTACAACATTACATTTGTGATTAAATCAAAATTTTTACCCGAACTTTTTTCTGGGCTACTATTTTGCTACTATATGAGATGGATATATTATCAGATATAAGTGAAACACTGAGGCAATGATGTAACCAGTGATAATGTGTACTGACAGTGATAAGTGTGGCTTAACCAGATGCAGCAGTTTCTTATCTGAATTTAAGGCTCTATTTTTAACATCATATAATATGAAATACATAAAGTGCATTTATTAATCTCACCACTGTCTTTTGTGGTGTTGGCGAACATTTGTTGAATATTGTTTTAACCCTGTAAATCGTTCTATTCAATATATAATATATAGAGGAAAATTTTACATTTGTGATGAGACAAAATATTATTTATGGAAGCAGATAACAGATTGCAACTTAGTACAAGTGAAATCTCTTATTTACTCTCTTGACTCAATAGAAAAGAATATTCCAACACCCTTCATACACATTATAAAGCTTTGTAGGACTATATGTATATGGCAATTTGTATTTATACTGAATATGCATTGCTAATACAATTACTGCTGGCTGCATAGTTTGACTTTTTTCTCATTTGCAGTTTTTTGAATATCATTAAAATTGCATTTTTCTTGCTCTGGTAAAGGTTAAATCATCTAGATTCTGCTTGTGTCTTTGACACCAAGGTTGAAAAAGAGAAAATCCATGACCATGAGCGACAGTGTTCCTATGAGCATTTAAATCTTCTGCTGCATTTCATCATGGGCATCAAGATCAGCCTGGAGAGCTTGCAGCCTCAGAGTCTGGATGTGGCCAGTCACAAGTTGTTGGAGCTTCATCAGTCCCTCAGGGATCTTGAACTTAAGATGAGCCAGATCAGCGGTAGTGGTCTGACCATTGCACAGGGTGTTTGCGCCCCATCTGTAGCGACCTCTTTCACACCATTACCTAGTAGCGTAAGAGCTGCTCTGGAGTTACAGTTACAAAGCGAGAAGACTAAGGTGGCTGAGCTGAGCCGGCGCTGCCAGGACCTCGAGTTAAAAGTGAGAACTTTCGAAAACATCGTGTGTGTCCTCAACAGGGAGGTGGAGCGCTCATGCACCACCATGGAAGCATACAACCGCCAGCATCGACTGGACCAGGACAAGATTGAAATCCTAAACAACAAGGTGACTGGTGCCAGTCCTGTTCATTGTCATTCCTCACGTATGATATAAATATAAGAGCAGAAATCAAGAAGAAATATTTTCAAATTACAAAATCTCCAAGTGAAAAGGGCTTCACTAGGTGTGATGTGGAACAAAAAATGAACTTTAAAATAAGATTTCAAGGAACAAATAACGTATTTTAACATTTTACCATCAATGTTCTGAAACTGCAGAATCTTTTATTTTAGGTTCAAAAGACAACTTTTGGTGCTCAGCTTCATTATTCCAATCTATTACTACATTGCACCTAAAAAGTGCTTTTTAGACTGTGATTATTAGCTCAACAATATGGCTAAAGGCATTCCAATGTTTAAAACATGCAACTTAAAATAAAGCACTTTAATGCGAATAACTGCAGTCTTGATGTAGCTGTCTTATGAAGGTGTCTAGAAAAGTTAAAAAAAAAAGTTGTTCTTATCAAGAAGAATGCAAAACTATCACACTTAATGAGAATCTCTTGTCACATATTGCATAACTGCTCTATGGAAATGAAACGTCAATAACCAAGTATCTATAAATATTCCAATAGCCATCATTGATACCTCTACATAGGCATGAAACATCTTTGTCTCAATGTTGTCTCAATACTCCAGGTTATCAGATTGTGGAAGGCTTTATCATATCTCAAAATAGCATCTCAAAACCAGATGACATCATGCTTAGGAAGAACTTACCCACATCACTTGTGGAAAGTTAAAGATGATGGCCCTGCTGAAAATGAATGACTGTTTTCTGCCTTGATGGTTTTAAGGGAGTCTATATATCAGAACCACAGAACAGAGGCGCAGCACACAGATTGTCCCACTAGATTTACCCAAGTTTTCTTTCCTTGCCAGTAGAATACACTATATCTTAAAATGTATAATTCCAACAGTGTCATTGACTCTTGGATGAAAATGTAGATCAGACAGTTGAGATATTAAAATATCTTATTTTGCATTCATGGGAAAATCAACCAACATTACTGTTTTACAATATAAGTATCTTTACAATGACAGCTTCACATGTCCTCTGCAAATTATCCCCCACATGGAATCATCCTGATATCCTGCAGAATAAGTTATTCTTTTAAATCTCAGATTCTAAAGCATTTAAAGATCTTTGACATGCTTCCCATGGCAACAATTTCATCCCATTCCAAAACATGGTGGGGTAATTTAGAATGAAGAGGAATACTTTGTTTAAATATCTTAAAATGGGACAAACGTTTATCCACCAGTACAAACAAAATCTTCTGGACAGCAAATAGCTTAAAATGACTGAAAGCCACAATCTACATTCATGCAAGGCGGACATTTCCCCAGTATGCGTTTGTGAGCTTCATGTGTGCTGTGTAGCAAAAACAGATCTGTAATATTTCATCATTGTGCTCAATAACAAGTGTCCCAAGTGACAAACTCCAATATTCTTGTCCTATATTGCCTATTAGGATTTTCAGGATTTTTGTTGTACTTCTGTTGTGCTAAATTCCAAAATATATAAAAATCTGACCTTTTAAGTATATGAAGTAGAGGAAATGAGTTTTACTGTCCCTGAACACTCTTCCTGTTACTGCAGGTCCGTCAGCTTGAGAGGACTGTGAGTCTGAGAGACTTATCCATCGTGGAGATTGATGAGAAAATGAGGGAGTTGTCTGCTGCCACATATGATGGTGTTTTTGTCTGGAAGATTTCAGATTTCACTAAGAAGAGGCAAGATGCTGTGGCTGGTCGTGCTCCTGCCATGTTTTCATCCGGTAACACTTTTTATTATGAAAAATATCACTTTTGTTATTGGGATCTCTCAGAAATTCTGATTTCTTTACCAGTCTGTTGTTTGGGGTTAGGCCCTGGGATTCTGTAAAGCGCCTAGAAACAATTTTGATTGTAAAAGACGCTATATAAATAAAAATTGATTGATTGATTGAGTCTACTGTGTTTTTCAGCATTTTATACAAGTAAATATGGCTATAAGATGTGCCTGCGGATCTACCTGAATGGTGATGGCACAGGCCGTGGGACCCACTTATCTCTATTTTTTGTGGTCATGAGAGGCCACAGCGACGCCCTCCTTAAATGGCCTTTCAACCAAAAGGTAACGCTTACTCCAAATGTGTGTTGGGGAGATGTTTTGCAGTTTAAATGTGTTTTTTCCCCTAAAAGACATTAGAGCTAATGTTTAATGGATAAAAGAGTTGGCATCAATGTATTTGATCAGTGCGGATATCCTCCTAACCTGTGTGTTCAGGTCACCCTAATGCTGCTTGACCAGAACAACAGGGAGCACATAATCGATGCTTTCCGGCCCGACATCTCCTCCTCGTCCTTTCAGAGGCCAGTCAGTGACATGAATATTGCCAGCGGTTGCCCCCTCTTCTGTCCTCTCCCTAAGCTGGACTGTAAAAACTCCTACATACGTGATGACACCATCTTCATCAAGGTCATCGTGGATCTCACTGGCCTCTAGACAGTGTGGTCTCTGTAGCTACCATAGGATCCTCCTTTTCTATTGTGTACACTGTGTGTCCTTATTTTCATTTTTGTCCAGATGGTTGGTATGAAATTGTAAATGAAAATGTTATAATTTTTTTAGATCCAAATTCTGGGGCAAATTTGACAAAGTTGTGGTTTTGATGTGGATTCTAAATAATATTTACCTTCAGTTTTCTATTCTGGATAGCTGGGACCCAATTCCAGAAGGTGCTAAAGTGATGAGTGTGACCAGGTAAAAAGATGAGATGATACAAAACCCAGCTGTCAGAATGACAGCCGAGTGTGCCTACGGTCTTGTTGTCTTAATGTAAATGTTTAAAGTGATTATCGTGAACAGTTGGACTGTGTGGATGCAGCTTGAGGCTAAAACACACATGATGCAGTGGTTCATGTATTAATTTCTTTCATGAATGTTTTGTGTACAATGTGAGAGCATTTGTTATGTTTTTAGACTGAATTCACTCCAACAAAGCAAGACATCCTTCACATGTGTTTATTAAAATTTGTCGCTTTAGTACAATAAAACTAAGCAAGCCCAACTATGGCATAGTTGAGATGACTAGGTTTATACTATTGTATCAAAGTAAGCATGCTGTGTTTTGAAAAGGAGGAAGGGGCAAATCCTTATCACATAGAGATGTCTCAGATCATCATACTAATTTTAAAATTAGACAACGATAAACCCAGCAACTACACAGTACATATTTTAATGGATAATTTCATGTATTAATATAAAATAGCTATCCAAACCTCCTTCTTTGGGCTGTTCCTCATCAGGGGTCATCACAGTGAATCACCCTCCTGCATCTTCTTCTTTTCTCTGCATTCTCACACCAACTAACTCCACATCTTCTCTCACTACATCCATCAGTCTCCTCTTGGTCTTCCTCTAGACCTCCTGTCTGCAGTTCCAACCTCAGCCTCCTTCAACCAACGTATTAACTGTCCATCCTCTTGACATGTTCTTACCACCTCTGGCTTTACCTCCAGAACATCTAACTTGCGCTGTCCCTCTGATGTTCTCATTCCTGATCCTCTACATCCTCTTTACTCCCAGACAACCTCAACATCCTATCTTCTCAGTGCCTCTGTCTCTAAACTGGGCCTGAAATTACTCACATATTTATCTTGGCAATGAGCTATCCAAAACCTGACCCTAGTTGGAATAGATGATTCATTCAATAGGTGAAATCATGAATTTATTGTAATGATCACATTGTTTAGGTTGAGTTATTATTAATTTATTGTGATCAACAATAAGTACAGCTTCACATTAAAACTAATTAGTGCCAGACCTGCTGAATATTCCATGCCAAAATCACTCCTGGAGCACATCAACAATTAATCCATGATGCCACTACTGCTACAAAAAGAAAACAAAAGCATAACCTTAAAGGGACCAGTTAGGTTCTCAGAGCTGAATTGAAACAACTCGGTAGAGGATTGTGGCAGCAGAGTGAAACACTCATTAGTTATGGTAAATGCTTGATTGCAGTGGTAAATTCAGGGGTGTCTCAACCAGCTATTGAGTTTGGGGGCAATTTCCTCTTTCACACATTAAAACTCATAAGAAGTCCACAGTCGAATAGAGGGCAAATGCTTTTTAATTATGTAAATCATACAATAGGTTACAAAATATTGATTGAGTTTTATTTTCTTTGTTTTCTGAAAAGCTTCAGATACTGTCTGAACTCCATGTGTTGTAATTCTGTTTGCTGTGTTTTATTTTATTGTTATATATTTTATTATACATCACTTTATTTTTTTAGGGAAAGTTTTGTTAAATTGCATACAATATACAATTTATTTGTATGAATATGCCATCAGTAAATAAGATGTTACATTTGTGAGCTCTGTGAGCTGGTTTGGGTTAATAAATGCAGTTTACAGTTACCATATGATTGTGTTCTTTTCAAGTCGAGATCGTCAGTTAATAGAATTTCTGATGTTTTTCTTATGCAGTTACTAATAAAAACAGTCAAGACGTGCAGGCCATCACTGTACACTTAACAGGGTTTACGAAATACATTATTTGTCATTTAGGAGTTGAAACCAGTTTATTGCCAGTACCGGTACTTATTTATTACCATTTACTTTCTGAAATTTCATTTACAGCCTATTTGTCAGACTACAGTAAAGAGGGTTGTGTGGTTGGGGTCAGGTGAGTGACGTTCATGTCAGACACTTGTTTATAGATGACAGCTGAGTTAACCATATTATATTTAGGCTGGTGACGTCATGCTGTACCAGCAATATTATCGTGTGAAAGACGTCACGCTTCTTCCCCTTTTTCTGCTGCAAAAAATTATGTTTATTCATATCAATTTATCTGCAGAAGGCATGAACCATCAAGATGAGAGGAACCTGTCAGTGGATCATGATTCTCTACCCCAGCAGCCTTGGCCTAGCAAAGTAGCACAGTAAATGTTAACCAAAAAAGTATGCAATAGACTATACCTATTGTTAAAGACTCCTGATTTTTAAGATGTCCTCTTCAGTTGTTTTTTTTATTTTTTATAATGTGAATATTAAAATCTTTATTGCAAAATAAAGATATAGTTCTGATTTTACAACATGTAGGTAGACAAACCTACTGTAGAAGCTCCACACGGAAACCGTGTTCTAGTTTTGTGTAGTTCGTTACTTCGACACAAGGGGGTGCATGTGATCTGTGTTTCAGATGTCAAAACTACTGACCTTGAATATTCAGGCTCTCTAAATCAGTGTTTTTCAACCTTTTTTGAGCCAAGGCACATTTTTTTCATTGAAAAAATCTCGTGGCACACCACCAGCAGAAAAAAAGCTTATTTTAACACTGAAGAATTATGTTATATTATAGTGTCTTGAATAGGAATCAAGTAAACAAAACGAAAAAGGTATTTTATAATCTTTATAATCTCAATGTGAAACCTGGGCCTGTTTGGATGAACACAGAGCTGATATCCTGGCAGGAATCGATGAAAGACACACATGAAGCTCTTCCTCCACAGCTCTCAGTCTTTCTCTGTTTTTAGTTTTTACAGCAGTCAGGCTTGAAAAGCTCACCTCACACAGATATGTTGTGGAAAATGGGAGCAGTGTTAAAATAGCTTTGTTGGCCAGCATTGGGAATTCCTTTGCAGCTGCCAACCAAAAACTGTCCGAAGGTAGATCAGCAAAGCTTAGCTTGAGACCACGATCTTGTCTTAGTTCAGTTAGTTGCTCCTGCTCCTGTAAAGTCATGTCCTTTCCAAGAGCTGATGCTGAGCTGAATGGGTCCCTAACCCAGTCAAGGCACTCTGTGGAGGCTGAAGAGAAATAAAATGACATCTTCTCCTCAAGAGTTTTCAGATGTTTAACTATTATCTCACCCAGTGCAGCAGTATTAACATCTTGCCATTTATTGGTGAGTGGGAACATTTCAAGATTGCCACTTTCCACATGTTGCTGCCAGAGTTGCACCTTTGAACGGAATCCATTTATTGTATCTGTACTTGTAAGCAGGTTTTCATTTTGGCCTTGCATTCGTGTGTTCAGTTCATTCAGATGATGAAAAATATCTGCCAGGTATGCCAGCCTTGCACACCACTCATCACATGCAAGCAGCTTTGCATAATCGGAACCCTCATTTGTCAAAAAAACTTTAAGTTCCTCTCGCAGCTCATACACACGGGCCAGCACCTTGCCGCGTGACAACCATCGCACCTCCGTATGAAACAGCAAGGCTTTATGCTCCGCTCCCATTTCCTCACACAAAGCCGCAAAAATGCGACTTTTCACAGGTCATGACTTCACAAAGTTTACCATGTGCACAACATCATCAAACAGAGGAACGAGGTCTGCTGGTAAAGTCTTGGCAACGAGGGCTTCGCGGTGTAAAAAACAGTGAGTGATGAGCACATCTACCTGTTTCTCTGTGTGTTCACACAGGCGAACAAAATACTCAACATTTTTATTTTGAAGTGAAGGGTGTTTCGTTTGGAGATGGCGTTTAAGCTTACTTGGGACCATAGCACTGTTGGAGAGCTTTTCACCACATACCAAACACAATGGAGTCAGCGCCGTTGCATCTCCGGTAAAAGTAAATCCAAATGAAAGATAGCTTTCGTTGTATTGCCTCGCGCCAGAAACTTTGCTCGACGTCACCGTCTTTGCTTTCTTTTGACCTCCACTCATACTGGGGCCTTCATCTGGGTCTGGATTTTGTCCAGGGTCCAGTTCAGAGCCAGAATTTTTTCTCTTCAAAAACTTATCCATCACTCTCACCGGAGTCCCGCTATCCACAACGCCACCGTAAACGTCACCTGCCGCGGCGTCGATGCGTCACTAATTCGCTTGTCTCCAAGCACAATGCAATTAACAATTAGCTACCTATCTACCACCACCTACTGGTATGGAAGAGTACTATATGGTTACTCTGCCAGGCGCTAGACCGCACAGGCACAAAAATTTGATAATTTCCCACGGCACACCTGATAATATCTCACGGCACACTGGTGTGCCGCGGCACAGTGGTTGAAAAACACTGCTCTAAATAACGTCCTCTGTTCAGGAGCCTAATCCACTGAGACTCCACTACTGCTTCCAGGAGAAACATTTTTTTTTAAATTGCTTTTTTTTTTTAAAAAATGCTGAGTTTGTCCTCTGGGAAACATCCTGTTGAGTTCACTCACGGTACCACCACAACGTCATGACCAGAGAGGAGACAAAGAAATTGGCGGACTGAGTTCCACCAATTGATATTTATTGTGGTTTTTATTTGATATAGCCATGTTCATTTTAGACAGTTATGCACAACATGATGCACAACATGGGTCTAAACTTTAAACTCTAAAGTGACCCGACTGAGTTTTTATTTGCTTTATCTTTGCAATTAATTAATTTTATTACTCAGCATGCCAGGTATTCCTCAATTACCTTGTTTTTGATCATAATTCATCCTTCTTATATATTTTTCTTTTTTACATTTTGAATAAAAACACTTTTTATGTCACAACCCCTCTAAGGCACAACATGGGTCTAAAATGACCCATATCCATTTCCCATGTTATTTCATGTATGGCTGAGTGTTTCTATGCTGAATGTTTATAATCTATGTATTTAATCATTTATTAATACAACTATTCAGTAAATTTTAATTGTTTTATTCAGAACAAATCATCACATTAAGTGTTCTGTTCTTCCTTTATGAATAAGCATAGCTTTTGTCAGTCTTCATGAAGTTTTCACACATGGGTCAGAAATGACCCACATTTGTGTAACATATAGTATTTACCACTGGAAATTTTTGAAGACCTGAAACATGTAAGTCTTATTTTACAATAATTATCGTCTTACCTGATAATAAATTTGATGTGATAACTCTGCATAATTATTGATTATGTTTAAGGTAATTTTAAGACTAAGTAGCTCCTTTTCTTGTCAGAAAGGGAAGAATTTTCAATCGGCTACTGTTAGCTAGCTAGCTACCGTAGCTAGCTAGCTGTTGACATTTGATGACTTGTGAAACATAAGTATATGATAATTGATAAGGGTTTAAGTTACCCTGAGAATTAGTCATAGTCTATTAAATAAGTATATTAGACAACTTATTTCAGAAAGAAAAATAACTAGCCTATTAGTTCGCTAGTTAGACTTGTCAAAGTAACTGCTGCTAGCTAGCTAGACTTGTGAAATATAACTAAGTAAATATAAAATTAATAAATATAAGTAAATATAACTGATAAGGTTTAAGTTACCTTGAGAAAAAGTACATTACTTGTCAGAGAGGAAAATATATTCAATACTATTAGCTATATTGTATTCTAGCATATTATATTGTAGCTAGCAATCTATCAAGACACCAAAATTAAGCTTAGTACGACAGTTGACAGATCCTGTCACTAGAAATGCCTCAAGATCATATTAAACCCTAGCTGCCTCACTATCAAGCTTGTCTCTGTATACTGATGATAATATTTTGTGCATTTGCTTTTCTATATTCAGATCATGGCTATTCATAGATTCACTGCTGAAATGATTGTGAAGATGCTGCAGAAGGGACTAGATCAGGAAGATGAGGATGGAATTGGTCCTGAGTCTGAAATCTCAGATGATGATAATGACCCAGCCTATGTGCCTCAGGGTCAAGTTGGAGTTATGGGTGTATCTCTCCTGAAGATGACAAAGAGGGCTCATCTGATGAGTCTTCTGAAGAGGAAATTCAGACCCAGTCAAATAGTTTTCGTAAAAACAGGTCTTACTGGAATGAGAATCCCCCCACTCACAGCAGAATAAGAAGCCATATCATTCTGAGGAGCTGCCCAGGACCTACACCTGGATAAATTCATCAGTGACAACATCATTGAGGAGGTTCTAAGATGCACCAACTTAGAGGGACGCAGAGCAGTCGCAGCAAAAGGGAAAGAGTGGAAAAGCATCGACAAGGAAGACTTCCTGGCCTTTATCGGTTTGACCCTCCTTGCCGGGGGGGACAAGAGCTGGGATGTTGCCTTGCGGGAGCTGTTTCTCAACCCCCTACAAAATCCAATTTACAAGGCCACCATGGGTGTCGGGAGATATGAGAATATCCGCCGCTTCATACGGTTTGACAACAGGAGGACCAGGGCTTTGCGACTGGAAACGGACCACATGACGGCATTCAGATACGTGTGGGAGCGCTTCCTGGACAACTGCAGAAGACGGTTCATCCCTAGTGACTGTGTCACCATCGATGAGCAGCTGGTTTTCCCAGTGCACCAGGCCTGTGTGTAAGGAGCACAGACATGTCATGGTCATTTGTGAGGAATGTAAGAATTGAATTTATCTGCTGTGATCAGATGTGTTATGTTAGTTTCAATTAAATCAAATTAGTTTAAATGTAATCAAATGTTAGTTTCAATGTAATCAAATTGGATTACATTGTTAAATTATCAGTTCAATTTTATCTACTGCACTGTGATCAGTTGTTATATTTTATTTGGTCACAAATCAGATGTTAAAATGGTTAAAATATCAACTGTTTCATGTTTGTGTATGACAAATAAACACATTTCAAATATAAAATGTATGATTATTTGGCCCAAAGCATTGCTAACGTGATTATTTGAAGCAAATTATTGTTATAGTTTGAAGTAATTTAATTCAAAATCACACTTGGATAAATGGGTCATTTTTGACCCATGTGGTGTAGTAATCCAAAATCTGTTTTTATTCCTAAAATAATAAACAGACAATGGAAGCATTGACCTTGTACTAATCAAAACCAAGATATTAAAATCATAACTGGGACATTTAATAATAAAATAAATTGATTTTTTTTAAAATACAGCAAAGAAACAGTCAGCCAGCCTGAAAACACATGGAAAATGAATGCGGGTCATTTTTGACCCATGTTGCACATTAGAAGGGGTGTTCATATGTTGTGCATCAAGGGGTTAAATGATATCTATATACTGTAAAAGACAAGAAATATTAGGAAAAATGCATGAACTTCATTTAGCTTACAGTACAGAACACATCACGATGGGAGTTTATTCACAAAACAATGTTTTCTTTTCCTCAGCTTTCTTTCTCACAGTTAAATTAAAGGTGCACTATGCGATGTTGCATGTTGTCACTTCCATTGATGTCCAAAGTAAATATGAAAAAAAAATAAAACAGCAAACTGTCCGCTGCATGTATTGTAAAATGTATTCCTACATTTATTGTGCGGTAATCTAATTGTAACATGTATTGGTTACATGTTTTGATGCATTTTTATGATTTATTAAAAAAATTATGTCCGAATTTTTGGGGGCTTGCAACAGATTAGGGCATTTACATGGAAAACGCATCTCTTCTTATGTAATTTTCAGGTTACGAAACAACTTCCAATTAATTTCGTAAGTAGAGGTCCCACTGTATAATACTAACCAACACTACCGCCGTCTTCTGGGCCTTGATTAACACACTGCTCAGGAACATGCTCAACCTCTTTATCTTTGTATACCTGCATGACATTCTGATCTTCTTCAGAAACCAGGAGGAGCTTATTCATTATGTCCTGGTTGATCTCCAGAAGAAGCTTCTTCATCAAGGCAGAAATGTGTGAGTTCCAGGCCCCATCAGTTCCCTCACAGCCTCATTTGAGTTTTCATTTCTTGAAGTACATCTAGGAACATGCTCTGTCTAGATGGATTAAATGCAAAGAAGTGATTCCAGAAGCATTAAATGCTGTAGATGGCATCAATAGTTCTGAAGACGCTTACAGATGTCTTGCCATCTGTCATCACATCTCTGTTAGACATAAGCAGTCTGTCCCTAATGTCAAGTTTTGTACCTAAGTCTTCTAAATGAGCTGTTATTAAAACACTATTTAAAGAACCTAGATTTGACACAGGACTGTTAACTGGATACGATCAAATGTCCAGGTTTTTGTAGACTTTCAGTCAGGATTGAGGGCTCGTCCAAGTTACGAAATAGCACCAGAGAAAGGTCAATTAAAGCTCCTTTCAGCATCAGATAAAGGTCTGTTCTTTTCCTGTTAGAGCTTTTGATCCAGTTGACCATCACGTTCTTTTACTGAGAATGGACAAATGGCAGTGGAGGGTATGCCTGGTTTAGAACTTCCCGATCAGATCGGTCTCAGTTTGTCTATGTGATGAAAAATACATTACTGATTATATAGTTTTCAATGATGTTAACTGCCTTGTTAGTCTTTATTCCAAAACTGGTGTTCCATTAAAACCTTGTGAATGCATTTTCGATGTGTTTTGAAGAGAATTTTGAGTACGGCAGGATGGATGCAGGGCAAACTAGTCGGGATTGCTGTTAACCTTGTTTCTTGATTGCTGTTAACCTTGAAAAATGTCAAACAAGAAATACAGTTTGCTTAACCTAGCCGCCTAGCGTAGCTACAGCTAGCGGTCCCCCGGCAGCAGCCGAGCAGCCGGCTAGCCAGGGCGGCTGGGTGACGGTTCGTAGGAAGCGTAGCCCAAAACAAAGGCCCACGGTGCACCACCACCCGCTTCCCATTGCTAACCGCTTTTCCCCACTCGGCGACACACCCGCTGAGAAACCGACCCTGGTAATTGGCGACTCTGAAGCAAATTTATGGCTGCTGGCGAGACGTAATCGTAAATTTGGTAAAGTTATTATTCACGTCGGAGCCAACGACACCCGGCTTCGTCAGTTGGAGGTCACCAAAATTAACTTGGAGTCAGTGTGTAACTACGCAAAAACGATGTCGGACTCCGTAGCATTCTCTGGTCCCCAATCTGGCCAGCGATGAGATGTTTAGCCGCATGTCATCAGTTCGTTGCTGGCTGTCACGGTGGTGCCCCGATAACCAGGTAGCCTTTATAGAAAATTGGAGCACTTTTTGGGGAAAACCTGGTCTGATTAGGAGAGACGGTGTCCATCCCACACGAGATGGTGCTTCTCTCATTTCTAGTAATTTGGCTAATTTTATTAGACCCAAAGTGACCTGACAATCCAGGGTCCAGACCAGGAGGCAGAGTTGTAGTCTTACACACATCTCTGCTGCTTCCTTAGAACCCTCATCTGCCAACAATAACATATTTAACACTATAGAGGTAGTCTCTGTTCCACGGTTAAAAGTTCACCAAGCACAGAGCAGGGGAGCGGTCAATCACCAAAATCTTATTAAAATTAATACTAAAGCACAAGTTGGAGAAACTAATATCACAATTAAGTGTGGACTGTTAAATATTAGATCTCTTTTGTGTCTGACTTGGTCCTTAGAACGGACAAAGTCATTATCATTGGAGACTTTAATATCCATATAGACGTTATAAATGACAGCTTTAGAAACGGCTTCATTTCATTACTTGAGTCAGTTGGTTTCCTCCAGCAGATAAACCAACCAACTCATAGCTTTAACCACACCCTAGATCTAGTTCTGATTTATGGTGTTGAGGTAGAACATGTGTCAGTGTTCCCTCAGAACCCAGTCCTGTCAGACCATTCTTTGATCACTTTTACATTTCTGATTAAGGATTCTTCTATCCTCAGAACAAAGTCTTACTATAGCAGATATCTTTCAGATAATGCTGTAGCTAAGTTTAAGGAAGTGATCCCTGTGCTGATCCCAGGACCACCGTGTGTTTCCCCAGGGATCAATCATTATAACCCTGCTGAGGTTGACTCTATTGCTGAAGGTGCAGCAACCTCACTGAGAATCACGCTTGATTCTGTTGCCCCCCTGAAAAAGAAAATAGTAAATCAGAGGAGGTGTGCCCCCGGTATATTCACATATCAGGACCCTCAAGCAGAAAGTGCGAAGACTGGAAAGGAAGTGGCATTCTTGTAAAATAGACAGCTATCATGTAGCCTGGAAAGACTGTCTATTAGTTTACAAAAAGGCCCTTCGCAAGGCTAGAACAGCTTATTTTTCTTCCTTAATTCAGGAAAATAAGAGCAACCCCAGGTTTCTTTTCAGCACTGTGGCCAAATTAACTAAGAGTCACAGTGTTTTAGATCCACGTATCCCTTCTTCCCTTAGTGGTGAAGACTTTATGAGCTTCTTCACTGATAAAGTTCTAGCTATCAGAGAGAAAGCCAACCAGGCCATCCCAACAACTGGACCATCACCAGATGTGCTGACTGGGAACATACAGGGTCTCCAACGAGCCCTTAAACTCCTTCAGCCCTATACATTTTTCTGAGGCATCATCGCTAATTCAGAAATCCAAGACCACCATGTGTCTTTTAGATCCCATCCCAACACACCTGTTGAAGGATGTTTTACCATTGATAGGCAGTTCTATCCTGGACCAGATCAATGGTTCTTTAGTGTCAGGTTATGTACCCCGGTCCTACAAGGTGGCAGTGATTAAGCCGTTGCTTAAAAAAAACCATCACTGGATCCTGATGTCTTAACAAATTATAGGCCAATATCCAACCTTCCTTTTATCTCTAAAGTTCTAGAGAAGGTGGTGGTGACTCAGTTACTGGAGCACCTGCAGAGGAACAGCCTGTTTGAGATGTTTCAGTCAGGCTTTAGAGCTCACCACAGCACAGAAACAGTACTTCTTAAAGTCACTAATGATCTTCTCATAGCTTCCGATCATGGACTGGTCTCTATGCTGGTTCTGCTGGACCTCAGTGCTGCTTTTGATACAGTTGATCACAGCATCCTGTTCCATAGACTGGAACATGTGATTGGGATTAAAGGGACAGCACTAGACTGGTTTAGATCATACTTATCTGATAGATACCAGTTTGCTCATGTCCATGGTGTTCCCTCCTCATACAGTAGGGTTAGCCATGGAGTTCCTCAAGGTTCTGTACTTGGACCAATCCTCTTCACCTTATACATGCTTCCCTTAGGGAACATTATTTGGCAGCATGGGATACATTTTCATTGTTATGCTGATGACACTCAGCTCTATTTATCCATGAAACCCGAGGAGACAGAGAAGTTAGTGAAGCTCCAGACCTGTCTTAAAGACATAAAGTCCTGGATGTCTTCAAATTTCCTCCTCCTTAACCCAGGAAAAACTGAGGTCATGGTGTTTGGTCCTGAACCTCTCAGGGATAGATTAGATCACATGATCACTCTAGATGGTATCTCATTAACATCTAGTCTCTCTGTGAGGAATCGAGGAGTAACTTTTGATCAAAATCTCTCCTTCAACTCACACATCAAAATAGTCTCTAGAAAAGCCTATTTTCACCTGAGGAATATCACAAAGATCAGGAAACTACTGACGCGGCCTGATGCTGAAAAGTTAGTCCATGCATTTGTTACTTCCAGGCTGGACTATTGTAATTCTTTATTATCAGGGTGTCCAAACAAATCTTTAAGAAGCCTCCAGTTGATCCAAAATGCTGCAGCCAGAGTTCTGACAGGTATTGACAAAAGAGATCACATAACTCCTGTAATGGTGTCTCTTCACTGGCTGCCCGTTAAATTTAGAATAATTTTTAAAACCCTTCTTTTGACCTACAAGGTCCTCAGAGGCCTAGCTCCATCCTACCTGGAGGAGCTAGTGATACCTTATCAGCCCAATAGACCGCTCCGCTCTCAGAATGCTGGTCTACTTGTGGTTCCCAGAGTTTCTAGGAGTAGAATGGGGGGCCGAGCATTTAGCTACCAGGCCCCCCTGCTATGGAACCAGCTCCCTGTCCAGGTAAGGGAGGCTGACTCCATCGATACTTTTAAGATCAGACTTAAAACCTACCTCTTTGAAAAAGCTTATTGTTACTAATTCTGTAGTTCCAGTTACTATCATAGACAGACAAATTATCATACTTAGGGGGTCGTCTAATCGTTAGGTCACATCTTAGCTATGCTGTTATAGGCCAAGGCTGCCGGGGTCCGGAAACATGATCACCTGACAGGCCTCTGTCACCCCACTGGGTCATGGTTTCCTCTCCTCTCCTTTCCTCCTCCTCCTCATCAAGCAGACTAGTTATGCTGATTCTTGTGTAATTTTTCTGCTTCTCTCCCCCCCCTCTATTTATTTACAGGTATTTAGATACAGAAGATGAAAACTTTGATGGTTTTGTGGCGGAAATTTAACAGCAGTATTTAAATCGTAACTACCGTATTTTCAAGACCATAAGGCGCACTGTATTAAAAGGCGCAGTCTCAGTTATGGGTGCTATTTCTGTATTTAAAATATACCTAAGGCGCACCGTATCATTAGGCGCATTCTGAAACATACAGTAAAAAATGACAACGGAAGTAAAACAGTGAGTTTCGACACATTTATTGAACAAAATATTCATTCTTCCGCCACAAAACCATCAAAGTTTTCATCTTCTGTATCTGAATTAAACAGCTGCACTATTTCAATGTCCAACATCCCGAATTCCTCTTCTTAATCATCTGAATCGGACTCTCCGACCAGTTCCGGTTCAGCGTTGATTTTGTGAAAGCTCTTACAATACATGAGGACGGTATCATAGCCCATGCGTCTACAATCCACCCGCATATGGTGGCATAACTTGCCTGCCGCTGCCTCATAGTCTTTGTGAAGGAGTGTTCACCTTCCATCATCCAGCGCTCTGTCCGTTTCCGTGGCAGCCGAGAACCACGGTGAACGACGACTTCTCGTGCCCCATTGTGCGTATCGCTACCGTGCTGGTCCCTTTTTCTCCACTTTGTGGGTCAAAGGGATGTTAAAAGTCAGAGGGATCTCATCCATGTTGGTGATGTGGCTGGGCGCGGTTATCTTGTCGCGGCAGTAGGTGCGGAAGATGGCCACCCTCTCCTGGTAATCCGCGGGCAGCCGCTGCGCAACAGTTGTCCTTGCGCGTATGGAGAGATGCCGCCTCCTCATAAAGCGAAAACAGTAAGATTGCTCGATTGCCATTTTCAGCCGCATATTCGATGGCCTGCAGTTTAAAGTAAGCCTCATTCATACGCGTCTCGCTTGACCGGTGCCAT
This sequence comes from Takifugu flavidus, assembly GCF_003711565.1. NCBI lineage: Eukaryota > Metazoa > Chordata > Actinopteri > Tetraodontiformes > Tetraodontidae > Takifugu > Takifugu flavidus. Next base: position 14,686,851 of record NC_079524.1, read on the forward strand.
TTTAGGGGATACTTACGCGTAGGTGTGCCGCTAATCGATTGCCGGAGCGTTTACCGTAGTGCACCCACCAAAGGCGCACAGCAGATTTTGGAACTCAGTCCACACACAAGGCGCTCCATATTATAAGGCGCACCGTCGATTTTTGAGAAAATCTCAGTGTTTTAGGTGCGCCTGTGAGGGTGATGTTTGGTCACCCGCGCTGTTCGTTTACTAGACTCAGATCAACCACACAAACAACAGGAGGCCTTGCAAGGGAGAGCTGACGAGCAGTTCAAGCTTCCTCTCTCAACTCCGTCAGTCTGCTGCTCGCTCTCCTCTTTTATTTGGTGCACACAAGATTTATGTCAACCTGACCTCATGATTCCTTCTCCGACTTCTCCGTGTCCTTGAACATGGTACCTCTCAGTGCTGGGTACCTAACAGCATCAACACTTGGTTCAAACACTCATACATTCCTTTTCTTAAACATTCCTTAAACATTCTAAATCTACTTACTATACTCACTATAGCATTGAAACGATAACAACAACAATAATTCTTCTCACATTTCCCTCCTGTTTATCGTTAAATGCGTCTAGATTCTCATTGTCAGTATTACATCATTTCATTTCATGAAATTTAAATGCATTACGTCATTTTCCTAGAAACACATTTCTTACACTCAGAGTTCAACATGGGTACAGCTTAAGACATCTTAAACATTTCATTTACATCTTGCATCACATTTGTCCATTCTTCTTCTGGTTCCTCTTCATCGTTGTCCAGTAGAGATCGTTCTTCCATCTGCAGCAAAGTACTAGTAACAGCTGATCCCACGAGTCGGCCAATGCAACCCGACAAGAGAGGTACTACACAGCAAGCTAGTATGGCTAATACTAGCAGCACTATCCCTATCATCATTCCTATCTTGAACAACAGTTCCCTCCACCTTGACAACATTCCTGTAAGCCAGTCTGGTGGGGGACTACCATCGTCAATCATAGCTCTCTGTAGCTTAGTTAAATTTTTCAATGCGCTATCTATCAGGTGACCGTCCGCATCATTCTCTGGGATGAACGTACAACAGTAATCTCCTACCATTGCACACACTCCTCCCTGGGGGGCCGTTATGAGATCTAAGGCCATCCTATTCTGCATGGTCATCAGTCTTAGCGCTGTCATTTCTTCCTTGACTCCTGTGAGAGCAACTTTTGTCAAATTAGTAAATACTTTCAACCTGTAATCAACTGTTTCCAATCTCAATATGTTCTTTCCTATTCCTAGCCACGGAAAGAGAGTCATGATCACTTTATTTCCGGTTGGCCAATGCTTAAACTCTCGTGGTACATCTGTGCCCCACACTGAGTCATGTGGTTTGAACTCGTCATTCAAATCTCTCCTGGAACGCAACTGTGGTGCAGATCTAGCATTAGCAGCATAAATTATGACTGTGTGATCCTTGAGATGTACTGGAGCACACACTCCTGACCAGTTTGCTGGTAGGTCTGCATACGCATTGTGTCCACATAACCACCATCCCTTATTCACTAATTGCGTGCCTTTGTCTCCTGGCGCGAAAGCGGGATAGTTACATGTACAGTTATAACCTTCTGGACACCTCTGTGTTGAATGATTCTGTGTCCAAGCTGTGAAAGTAGCATAGCGCCACCATGTATTCAAACTGTAAGTGTGTGAGGACTCTGGATCTTGTTCTAACCACGAATGTTCTAAGTGGCTAACTACGGTGCGTTTAGCGCGCGCGTAGCTCTCATCCTGTCACAGAGCATCTTTCTGTCCCTGATTACCTCCCTCCTGTCGGAAGTTCCAAAGACCAAAACTCACGAGTCCTGCCGTCACAGCACTCACCACAATTAGGAAGAACAACTTCATTTCCTTTTAGATCCTCTTCACAGGTTCCGACGGGGTTCAGCCGTTGCTGGACCTATACAGGCCGTCAGCCGTTTACGGAGAGTCCGCCACTGCTCCCTCGCCTTCACCTGGAAGAATTTCTGTTTCTTACAATGGGAAAGGTGTATCCACGACAGTTTCCCGTCCACTCGAACTGCAGTCTTTGTGGTCAGCTGTACTTGATGAGGACCTTCCCATCTAGGCGTGTTCCACCTCTTCCGCACAAACTTCTTCACCCACACGTAGTCGCCCGGTTGAATGGGTTCCTGGGGGGTGGAATCTGTGGAAGACACAGGACTAGGCAGAACATTTACTGTATTCACACATCGGTTAAGTAACACTTTTTTCAGATAATCTGCTATTGTTTCTTCAACATGTTTTAGCTCATTTGTTGTTGCAAAGTATGGTAGGCAATAAGGCCGCCCATATAATGCTTCAAAGGGTGTGATGCCTGTTTTCTTGTGTGGTGTTATGTGCATCCATAATTTCACCAGGTCGAGACAAAACATCCAGTTCTTTCCTGTCTCGTCCATACACTTCTTCAGTCTGTTCTTAATAGTACCGTTGACTCTTTCAACCAACCCTGCACTCTGAGGGTGGTATGCGCAGTGATTCTTCAAATCAATGTCCAAAGTTACTCCTACAGTTTTCACTATCTCATTTACAAAATGGCTTCCATTGTCGCTCCAGATGACCTTCGGGATGCCAAACCTGGGAATGATCTCTCTACATAAAACTTTTGCTACTGTCAGTGCATCTGCTTTTGCTGTAGGGAAAATTTCTACCCACCTAGTAAATCCATCTAACACTACTAGACAATATTGTTTACCTTCACATGGTGTTAGCTGAATAAAATCTAGAAAAACTGTGTGATGAAATGGATGATTTGGTAATGGTGTAGTGCCTGCAGGGGCCTTAAGGGCTCCCTGTGGGCTGTTTTACACAAATAGCACATTGTGAACAAAAATTTTTTTTTGAGTAGGTATGAAATCCTATAGTATAATAATGTTCATTAACCATCTGTACCATCCCTCCTGTTGAGACATGGCATGGCCCATGGCTCACTAATGCTGCCCATTTATGCATATTCCGGGGAAGGATTGGCTTGTTTCCTATGGTTAACAGTCCTTTATCATCCAGTTTGGCTCCTCGCTTCTTCCACGTGGCCTTTTCTTTTCCTGGAGCACTTTGTTGCATTTCTTTTAGAATATCATTATCTGCAGGTTCTAAGGTAAATGATTCTTCATTATCAAGAAGTGTGTTGTTATTTGCTGCAGCCTTTGCGGCTCTGTCAGCAAAGGCATTGCCTTGTGAGACTGCGTCTGTGTTCTTAGTGTGTGCAGTGCATTTACATACAGCTATTTTGCGTGGCTGCTGTACTGCAGCTAATAACTTTTTTAACAGTTCTGCATGCATGACCGGTTTGCCGGTCGACGTTTTCATCCCTCTTAAATTCCATTGTTGAGCAAACACAAACAGCGTGGAAAAAGCATATTGACTATCTGTATAAATGGTAACATCTTGTCCTTTGCTTAGTTCACAGGCACGTGTGAGTGCGACGAGTTCTGCAGCTTGAGCAGAATAGGAGGAGGGAAGTGATTTCGCCTCCACCACCTCAGTTGCTGTGACGACTGCATAGGCAGTTCTAGTGCGTCCACAGTCATCCTTTCTCGATGATCCATCCACAAATAGTGTCTGTCCTGTAGTCAACGCGACATCACTGAGATCTGGTCGCGGCAGGACCTTGGTGGAGACCTCATCCAGGCAGTTGTGCTGGTGTCCCTCTTCTGCGGTGGGTAGCAGCGTCGCTGGGTTTAAGGTCGTACAGCGTCGAATCGTCAGATTCGGCTGAGACAGCAACACTGCCATGCAGGAAAGATGACGTGCGGGCGACAGGAATGCTATCTTACTTTGTAGCAGCAGTATTGACACTGCATGTGGAACTAGCAAAGTTAGCTCATGATATAGCACCACTCCTGCGGAGGCTTTTACTGCCTCAGATGCTGCCACCACTGCTTTAACGCATGGTGGGAGTGCACAAACTACGGAATCTAGCTTGTGGGAGTAGTAGGCCACTGGCTGCCTCTTATCTCCGTGTTTTTGCAACAAAACTGAAGTCATAAAATTACCTTTGCAATCTACGACCTGCTCAAAAGGCTTCTGATAGTCTGGCAGCTTTAACACTCCAGCACCTACAAGGGCCTGCTTTGTGTGTATAAATGCTTCTTCAGCTTCAGGGGTCCAAGTTAACACATCAGTCATTGCTAAGGGATTATCATACATCAATGCTTGTAAAGGGGCAGTTATTTTCGCATAATCTAAGATCCATGATCTGCAAAAATTCACAAGTCCTAAGAATGACATCATCTGCTTCTTTGTTTTTGGTTTTGGGGCTTCAAGCACTGCTGTTTTCCTCGACTCGAGAATAGCTTTGCCATTATGTGTCAAAACATGGCCCAGATAAATCACTTTCTGCTTCACCAGCTGCAGTTTACTTTTGCTTAATCTATGGCCTTGAGCGGCTAGCCAGTGTAGCAATGCTAGCGTGTCTGACCAACAATCTGCCTCTGTTTTTGAGGCCATGAGGATGTCATCCACGTAGACGAGGATTTGACTTCCACACGGAGGTTTAAACTTAGCTAACGATGACATCATTACCTGAGAAAAGATTGTGGGACTCTCACAGTAGCCCTGAGGTAACCTTGTCCAGGTGTACCTCTGTCCTTGAAACGTAAACGCAAACCAAAACTGGCTGTCTGGATGTACTGGTACAGAGAAAAATGCACTGGATACATCTATCACCATGTACCACTGATGTTCAGGGTTTAAGTCATTCAGCAGGGTGTATGGATCTGCGACTAAGGGAGACCTAGGGACCACTGCAGCGTTTACAGCTTGCAGGTCCTGCACCATCCGCCAGCCGGTAGATGGTGGTGACTTCCTTACTGGAAATAGGGGTGTATTTACAGGAGACTCAGGACACTCTCTGATGACTCCTGCTTTAAGCAGTGAGTTAAATATCGGAACAATACCCTCCTGTGCGTCAGTCTTAAGGGGATATTGTCTCTGAAATGGTCTATAATCTGATTTAGGGATTATTTTTACAGGTTCTGCTCCTTTTATAAGACCTACATCCGCAGGTCCTTCCGACCATAATTCAGGGGGAAGCTCTTTCAGCTTCTCCTCTTCCTCCTGCGTGAGGAAGATGTTTTCTTCTCATGAACTCTGGTCTGTGAGGTGCGTTGCTGGATGTGTCAGCAACCATGTTTTAAGGGGAATACGCCACACCTGGAACTGATCATTAAAATCAACCTCACCCTTAGGCCTATAGGGCAGGCTGCTCCAGTGTTTTACGTCACATCCCAAGTCTTGCCATCTTTTCTTAAGCGGTTTAGCAATAGAAACATGTGGTACAGAACCTGACACTTTGAATAGCGCTGCTGCTTCGGTGGAAAGGCTTCCTGCCGTGCAGACAGCCGTTTGACCACACACATATAGATGCATAATTACAATCATTTGTGGATCTTTGAGTTTAGCAAACTTCTCTGCATAGCTTGATGTGCCGTGTGGGTCTGATTTACAGAATCCACCAGTGCGCTCCACGTGCATGGTTACATGCAGGTCAGTTTGATTGTGGAGCTGGGCTTCAGGCTGTAAGTATGACAGAGCTTTACCATATATCATAGTGATTGGGTCAGAGAATGGAGGGGGCTGCTTTTCAGGAATGTCAAGTGACCAAAATTTACTGCACATCTCTCCTTCTCTTACCCACAGATTAACCATTCTATCTACAGACCACATCCCTTCGGCTGTGGTACGAATCATCAACTGAAGCTGAGAGATAAGATCTCTTCCTAACAGATTTACGGGACATGTGGTGGAGATCACGAAAGGGGCTTTAAGTGTGATTCCACTTACAGGGTCACAAACATCTACAGGAACTGACATTCTTTCTTTAGTTATGAGACCATTTGCTGATCTCACAAAAATCTGTGTAGAAGTTGGTGCCAGGGCTATTGGATCTCTAATTACTGATTTACCTGCACCCGTATCTACTAAGAATGTTAAAGAATTGCCTAACACGGTCAGTTGTATTTCTGGTTTGCCTTCAGCAAACAGGAAGATGGTTTCTAAGTCTAAAACATCTTCTAAGTCATCTTTTTCAAATTGGTCAAATTTTGTGCCCTGATTTGTTTTAATTTTTGTGACATCTTTTTCCGGTTCTAGTCATAGCTGAGGTGGATTAGAACCTTGCTGCTGTCCTCTATTGTATCCCTGGTCACGTTGTTTCTTTCTGCAATCACGTTCCCAGTGTCCATAATTTTTACAATAATGACACTGATCTTTTTCACTGAAATTGCCTCCTCCTCCCCTTCCGCCTCGGCCTCGCCCACGTCCTCGGCCTCGGCTTGGGACAGGGTTGGCATTGAAAAACATGCCTGTTGATTGATTCTTACTTTTTTGGCATTGTCTTTCAGCATGCATAGCATGTTGTTCATAGCGGTTTAGGTTACTAGTTCCGAAATCAACTAATTGTCTCTCTACCCATGATTTTATCTCTGATTTTGATCCCCCATGTATAGCTTGCTTTAACTGCTGTTGGTAGGGACCTTCTGGTTCTTCCGCATACGGAATTCCACTATTTTTTCGGAACACATCTTTCATTCTCATGCTATAGTCTTCAAAACTTTCGTCAGTCTTTTGTCTCGTGGCCGTAATGGCGCTGTAGTCAGCTCGTCTGGTAAAAGTAGTTCGCATGCGCTCGTACAGTCTGTCAAGTCTGTCATTTAGTTCTTGGCTGTTAGGCTGCCATGGTTGTTGAGTGGCTGGATCCACTGGGACCCAATCTCCTCTAACAGTGCCCCATTTCTTGCCATTAACGCACATGAGGACTTGCTGGGTTTCAGTACCATTAGTATGGTAACTTCTTTTAATTTTGTAATATTGCCTGGCCTGTCTAAGTTACCATCCCAATTAAAGTTAGTCATCCACAGCTGAACATATGAGCATGAACCTGGATATTTGTCTTCCATGTGTTTACATGATGCTGGGTTTGAATTCAGCACCTTTTGTGGAATGTTGGTTGCCCATGTTTGCACTTTATTTATCAGTTTTTATGTACTTGAGTGGAGATGCCTGATCTCCCGACTGAACAACCCTCAATCCATACAGGATATCTAGTTCAGTCCCTCCGCCGTGGCCTTATAACCCCTCTTTTTTAATCAGGAGAGTATACACCAAGCTTCTACCTCCGAGGAGGCGGGTGTATCTTGCCTCTGCTTCTCTCCTGATGGCCAGGCAGGCAATACCGCGGTATATTCCGTGTAGCGCTTTTTGTGTCTTATACTCACTCCGTTGTCTCGATGGTTTCTCTCTGAGTTGTTTTAGTGCCTTCTTCCCGTCACTGGAGATGGTCGCCCTGGGAGGGACGAAGACCGGCCTTCCGTCAACTCGTGATGAAAGGTCTTTCACTTCGGACGTCCTTTTGACTCCGGCTGCGCAGACTTCGGCGTTCGGTCGTCCCACGGCGCTCCTCTCCAGGTCTTGGGATCCGGCTCGAAGGACCAATTTTTGTGAGGGTGATGTTTGGTCACCCGCGCTGTTCGTTTACTAGACTCAGATCAACCACACAAACAACAGGAGGCCTTGCAAGGGAGAGCTGACGAGCAGTTCAAGCTTCCTCTCTCAACTCCGTCAGTCTGCTGCTCGCTCTCCTCTTTTATTTGGTGCACACAAGATTTATGTCAACCTGACCTCATGATTCCTTCTCCGACTTCTCCGTGTCCTTGAACATGGTACCTCTCAGTGCTGGGTACCTAACAGCATCAACACTTGGTTCAAACACTCATACATTCCTTTTCTTAAACATTCCTTAAACATTCTAAATCTACTTACTATACTCACTATAGCATTGAAACGATAACAACAACAATAATTCTTCTCACACGCCTTATAGTCGTGAAAATACGGTATGTGTTTTTAGGCTCAAAATGATTAACCTTTCAGAACTGTGTACTACTGTCATACTGTCGAGAATTCTATATGAGGACAACTGAATAGGCACCTGGGGCCATAGACTTATACTTCCTCTTGGATGGAAAAATCATTCATTAACTCATTATTCGTTGATCCTCAGGTCTTAGCTGTTACTTTCTGGCCTAGAGTCCAGTTAGCAACTGCAATGCTTCCTTGGGTGTGCTAAGTTATACCACTGTTTGATCTATTATTACATTTCTGTTTCAACACCTCTCAAAGCCATGTTATCTACTAGGATCCCATTTAATAGGTCTATGGCGAAATTTGGACATTGGCAAGCAGGAGGTGTTGAAGATTTGTCAGTTGGAGTGGAAGCACTGACTAACTAGAGTGTGTAAAGAAATCTTTCCTTGTCTTGCTGGACCACAGGAACCTGCACAATATCTGCTCAACTAAGAGATTTGGCTTTCACCAAGCTCAGTGGCCCCTGTTCTTCATCAGGTGCATTCTCAACCTTTCCTATTGACCAGGGTTCTGTAATAGCCTGATAAAAATGGCCTTCCAGTGCCCAACCTTGTGATCCCAACAGCTGTTTTCAGTGTGTCCATATCTGCCCTTTCACCTGGGTCCATTGGACTTTCTCCTCTCCATCATGCGCATTAACACCACATCCAATGTGCCAAAGCTGACGCCAGTCCATGAGAGCCGCCGGTCACCAGCGGTACCTCCTCCTCCTCCCATCCTCCTCCTTCTCCTGGTTGATGGTGGTCTTGCCTATTCTGCTGAACCCAAAGAGGGAGAGAACTCCAGTAATTTGACGTTATGTAGGGCTATAAACCGAAGGAAAGGTCCTGGGTTCCGGCCGATCAGACCACCGACTTGGGCCTCTTCACTAAATTTCACCTTGAAAAACCCTCCAAGATCCCTGCTTCCATGGGGGATCCCTAACCAGCGGGTTGTTCATATCAAAAGGGGTCATTGCAACATTACATTACTCTGGATAGACTCAAAACAGCTTTGGCACTATATTTTTTTCTTCCCTAAAATGTTAATTTATTATGAAAGACAACAGTCATTTATAAACTTTGTTTTAACATATGGTGAATCAGCCCCACTAGAACTGTAATTTAGTAGATTAATTCAGTGTTATTTATATAGTGTCACAACCCTGTCTCCAGGCACCTACAGAATGGCCACTCCAGCAGCAGGTTATCTAATAATTCTCTAATGGTTAAGCTCCGACCAGTGATTGGAACTTGGTCTATGGGCTTATTTCAAATTCATACTTTTTTGCACTTGCATTGGTTTTGAGTCTATTTGCTTATTATCACAATAAGTGTGTTCGTTGGATAGAAAGCTCTTCCCAGCCACATACAGTATAGTGAAATAATAAATGATGTGCTTTAAGATTCCCTAGATTTTTTGGATATGTCTGGTATATTTTTCTGCCTTTTTATTCAGCTATTGTAATAGATCAATTCATGGCATTTATTTATAATTTCACTTTAAACATGAGTACAAGTTGATACATTTCAGAGCCTTGTGAGTTTTAAGATGACTAAGGGTGATAAAGCTCCAATATAATACCTTTTCAAAATCAGCATTTCATCCATGGAAGAGAGAAAAGGTATGGGCAGTGCATTATTTGGATTTATACTGAGATAACTTTGCATCTGCAGGTGTTGTCATGGAAAGCAATTGTCTATTATTATTATTATTATTATTATTATTATTATTATTATTATTATTAGTAGTAGTAGTAGTAGTAGTAGTAGTAGTAGTAGCTTACTGGCAAATGTAATAAAGAATCATGAGTTCAAACTGTCCTTGTGAACCTTTTTTTAATCTCTGTGCAGAGGTTAAAAACAATTACAGCGAGCCTAAGCCATCTGCAGCAGAAGCTCAGGTGAGGAATCTCAGAAAATATTAATACCAAAGAAGAAGAACAATGTAGATTCTGTCTCTGTAAATAAGGCCACCTTGGCTCAGTCATGGCCAGTTTCACCCTCTTTATCTTAATTGATACCTGCCACATTGGCAGAATACAGGACAAAAGGTGGTACACCATGGCAGGCCATAGCAGAAAGAGGTATATTCAACATCAACAAAAACATTTCCATCGCAGTATTTAAAAGATTATATGAGGATTTTTCATGGAATTTTTCTCAGAAGATTTAGTTTGGAGTCTGGCAACTTTCTAATTTTTAAGTCGTTTGAAATTGAAATTATTTAGGTGCTGGTCCTGGGACAATGCATTGATTACTGCACTGATAACTGGTAACCTCAGGACATTTTTAAAAGGGAGGGACAAAGTAGACAGTAATTGTGAGAAACCATCTTCTGTCCATTCTCAAGCTCAATCACTCACTGGGTGTAAAGAGTTCTGTCTGTAAGGGGTGAGAGTTGTGTCACAGTTTCTATGCTGCTTCAAATGGTTTGATGAGATGCAGTTGTGAACTGTGGAGATTAACCTACTAGTAGTTCCACCAATAGTACCCTCCACTCCAAGCTGGAGCACAATAACCTCCCTTAAAATGAGAATGTTGTTTGTTGATCTTAGCTTGGCATTCAACACCATTGTGCCCTCCAAGCTCTTCAAGAAGCTCAGAGACCTTGCGCTTAATGCACCCTCTGTCAGCCAAGCAGTGCAGATACAACAACACATCTTCCACAATAACTGGCAACTATCATAGCTGTGTGCTCAGCCCGCTCCTCTGCTACCTGTTTATGCATGTAGCCAGACACGGCTCTTACACTGCTCCAACACAATCTTAATGTGCGATCACATTGGCCTAATCACTAAAGATAACCAGTTGTTGTACAGTGAGGTGGTCAGAGCCCCTGATGTCCTGCTGCCAGGGCAACAATCTCCATATTGAACTACAGGAAGCAGTAAAGAGCAGGACACGGCCCCATCAGTATGAACAGGACAGCAGTGGAGAGTGTCCAAACCTTCAGGTTCCTGGAGCTCACACTAATGACCACATGATCTGGACTCTTCACACTTACATCGCTACAGCAGGAAGACTGCAACTCATTCTTCTCAAGAGACTGAACTGATTCAAAATGGACTCCAGAATACTCAACGACTTTTACATGTGCAAAATCAAGAATATCCTGACCAGTTCCATCAACCCCGGTAAAGCTGAGCCACCTTCAAAAGGAAAGCTAAGTGATAGTAAAATCTGCCCAGCACATCTCCAGCACTACAGGAAGAAGGCCAGTCAGATTTTAACAGACCCTGCCCACCCCAGTAACAGGCTGTTCCAGCTGCTGCCATCTGGCCGACAGTATCATAGCTTCGGGCTCCAGACCACCAGACTCTTTGGCTGCATTATTCAAAACCTAAAATAAATATTTTCCCCTCTGTTTTCTTATTGTGTACTCTTTTTGAAGAGGGAAGTCCTTGAGAAGTAGATAGTATCGTTATAATGATCAATCGATAAATCAGTAATCAATGAATCAGTGAACATCTCTAGACCCCTTAGCCAACAACAGTGGCAGGTAAAACTCCCTTCTAAATAGAAGAAAGGCATCTCTGTGTGTGTGTGTGTGTGTGTGCATGTGTGTGTGTGTGTGTGAGATAAACCTATTAGTTATATTTGAAATGAATGAGCTATTTGTCTGACATAAAATAAGCAGCAGAAAAAGCTTTTGGAAAACTAGGGACAATCTAAGATTTTTGTATTATTTCCTAGTGATGTTGCACCTGTGGGAACTTTTAAAAAAAGTCATGCTGGCTGTGTTTTTAGTGCTAAAAACTCGTAAACATGAAGTGTATCATATTGCTGCTCTTGAGTAAAGCATCAGAAGTGCTACGTGTCACACTCCATGATGCAGACTGTACTTATGTGACGTGTATGTAATATTTTCACGGCTTGAATGTGCAATATTTGCATTACTTGCAGGAAGAGTATATATTCATTTGAATCCCTGTGCGAGACAGAAATATTTTTGGGTAATAACTCACTCTTGGTTGAATGTCCAGCGTACGTAAATTAAGCTTTGGAATAATACTTTAGAAACAGAAGTTAACATTTTTAAGGATCCTCTCTGCTTCCTATTGACTGGTTAATGATGTCTGAAGGTGGCACACGGGGCCTCCCCTAATCCTCTAAACTGGTGGAACAAAGCCATGTTTGTGGGGGCTGGTGCAGAGCAAAAAAAAAAGGTGGGGGGTTCAGTGCTGATCTGCCTCACAGTGCCCCTATTGTCTCCCTGTTACTGTACCAGATGCTCTTAGGAACATGAGCTTCAGTTACATATTTTTATCTTGATGAAGGAAACTTTAATAGAAAGCCTGAATAAATGGTTGCATCCCTCAATTATACTGTGTTCTGCTGAGAGCTTTACATATCTTTCATTTGTAGAAGGCTCTTATCCTTATGTGAAAATACATTTAAAACATTAATGTAAATAAATGATGGAAAAAAGAGTTTTCAGTCTGCTCTATCCATGCAAATATGGCTATCCATAAGTTTGGGGGACATTTTATTCCCTCAGTTTCCCAGTAGAATAAAATAGAATATTAAAGCGGTTTAGAAATACGGTCATCATGTCAAGAAAAGTAGATGTAGATTTTCTTAGTCCCTCTCCTTCCTTTAATTTTAAAGCTTAGGCTTGCCTAATTTGTTGTGTCTGGTCTGTTATCGCGATGCTAATATTTAGACAAAGATCACTAACTCAGCTGACCTGATTTCCTTGCGATCATCACTGCACAGCCATGGGGCCCAACCATGCCCCCTTTGTTCTCAGGCATGCCCCCGGAACAGACAATAGACTTCTGTTTGAGGAGCTCGACACATATGGTACAATAAGGTTCAGAAATATAGCTGAGGGCAACACCACGAAGCAGATCAGATGTTGTAATAGATCAAGTAAAAGCAGAGCTGAGTGTGTTTTCGTGTCTGACTTTTAGAAACAGAAGAGAGATGTTTCAAGAGTTCCACTTGTTAGTCTCACTGCCAATGCTACCACAGACATTTCCAAAGTAACCAGCAACACATTCTGTTGGGCAGTTAAATCAAACTTTACTTTCTGACTGCGGCTCCCATCCCCCGGCTGCAGAACCTGGACCAAGGTCAAGTGCTCAAGAGATTGCAGAGGCGCGCAGAGCTTTCACTGTTCTGAGGTTGTGGTGTCAAAGTGATATATGTGCAGACTAAATTTTAAAAATATCCATTATACATCCAATTTGGATAATGAAAAAAGCAAAATTAAAACACATTTTTGGTCTACACTGAAATTTATTAAGCATTAATTACCAACACCTATGTGACCTTTCCTTCTGTGACAGACAGAAGGAAAGGTCACATTTGATGTATTTGACAATGAATCACTTTAGTTCCTTTGTAATGAAGCAGATCTACTGTGTTCGGCTCTCCAAGGAAGAAAATTAAGTCCAGGTTTGAAGTTTAAATTTTAAGCTCTATTGAAGAGAAAAACATTTTAATGTCCTTGCAGTTGGTTTTTTTGTGTTTATGATTTACCTGTAGACACAAAATGCTTGTAGAGCAAAGGGAATAGTAAGAAGTGTTTTTCTTGTAAATAAATGACTTGACCAACTCATTCATTTGATGCATTTATGCGAGCAGGGTTTGCAACTGGGACAGAAGCATTGGGGCTTTTAGATTTCAACCACTATGCTAAGCTCCTTGGCAGAGGTAATAAGGAAATGTATTTTATTTTGAGTTCAGTATCTGACTGAGCGCTGAAAATATCAACATGTTTTTATTACACCACAGTCTATTGCTCTCGCTAAGATGAAACCAGCTGCCTCTTTTAAACTTTAGTTAAGAGGATGTTTTTATGTTTGCTATGAACCACCTCTACCAAATTACCTACAGGAATCCAACATCAGACTTGAAAGAGATTTGGTGATATATTTAGTATGACTAAACTATATCTAAACATCAGTTTCTATTTTAAGATAGTTACTACTGCAGGAGTCACAGAACCTCCCGTTGGTACGGTGAAAATCCAAAATAATCAGCAACAGAAAGGCAAAATGCAACAGCAGTGCTCATGATCTGAAGTAAATTAACTTTCATTAAAACAGTATTTCTGCTTTTATTGATCATTGATGTACTTGTTCACCTGCAGTTGAAGATGTGCCCGTTGTTGTGAGTTGTCACCATTTCCTGACTCATTGAACTGAACTCACCTGATTCTTCTTGCTCCTGTCCCCAGTCTGAACCAGTTACCAAGAGCATATGTGCTTATGAAGTGTTTACAGAGTGGTGTTAACACATCATGATGTTGGATTGTGATAATAGTTTGGCCCCTTTTGCTGCAAAGTGTGTACCCATAACTAATAAGATTTCAGCAATCAGCTTGTATTGCCCTTGCTTATTTGTACCCCAGTACAAAAATTCCACATGTCCTCAGAGAATCTGACACACATTTTCAGCAGCAGTGCTAAATTACAACCAGAGAAGGTCAAACACACTGGGAGGGTTGTGGTGTGAACTGGGCTACTGAATGCACACAAACTGACTCCATGTGTAACAGAAAAGAGCAGAATTGCTCTGACTGACAGGTGCAATTTGGACCCAAATGCAGCACTCTGGAAAGCTGGACCGTGGTAATGACTTATTAGCACACGGGCAAACAGGAACTCAGACAGACAAGGAAACACAGGAAATAGTCCGTTTTTCAGGATCAGGGCCCGCACAAAGTCTATGGATTGCAGGCTTGCGGAGTGGGTCGAGCAGAGCCGGAATGCGGAACCAAGGGGGAAGGACGTAAATCCTCGGAACCGTGCAGTTCCGCTGACAGCGCGCAGTAGTGACAGAAAGGGGCTTACAGGAGATGAGGCTGACGATGTAGCTGAGCAGACTGGGGACAAGCAGCAGCGAAGTTGGGGCCAGGCAGAGAAGTCAAAACCAGGTGAGCAGACAGGAACCAGAAACGCTGAGGCAGAAGTCACAGTCAGGGGCAGAAAGCAGGTAGGTTGTCCAGGGAACAGGCGAGGCAGGCAGAACGAGGACAGGCAGGGTCGGTAACAGGTAATCTGGCAGGGAAATAACGCTGGAAAGTGTCACATTGAAGCAGAAGGACAATCTGGCAAAGACTGAGAGTGCAGGGGAGGCTTATAAGCAGGGCTGATTGGGAATAAGCTGCAGCTGTGCTTGCAGGTGAGTGGAGCTGAGCTGATGGGGTGGGAGTGGCTGGCAGGTAGAGTGGAGCAGAGGCAGGGAGAGTGGAAAATTACTGGGGCAGAGGGACAGGAGGGAACTGGGGAAATGGGGCTGTGACACTGACAGCTGCACCCACATGGAAAAAATAAAAGAACAAATGAGATAAAATACATAGTCTTTTCATTCGTCTTTATTTTAGGCTTGCCCTCATGTAATAGTATAGATATCATGCACTTGATGGAAGGATGGCGATATTGTAGAGAACCCAGAAAGCCAAGGCCAAAAAGATTTTCCTCCTTTTCACCATCCAAAGGATGTAAAAGATTCTGTTGGACCCTGATTGTCCTGACTGTCTCCACCAGTTGTGTGCCACCCCACAACCCTTTCCTCCCACTGTGTCTCCTGTCCTCTTGTCTCCTGTTTTTTTTATCATATACTAAGTTTGATCTGCTCCAGCTGTTCCTGTTGCCTTTCAAATATGCCGCAGTGTCAGATGTTTATCACTGAAAAGAAGCTGATGGTTGATAAAATATTGGCTCCCATGTGATATACACACGGAGTATTTATGTTGAAATGTCTTGGTGCAGAATTTCAACTCTCAGTCATCCATAAGTTAAATCTCATCCTGCAATTCATCATGCATGTGTATAGGTACAGTGCTTATAATATCTTATATTACCTCATGTCTTCAGCATTTAGCTAAATGGGCCATTCAGACCTGTTTTCAGCAGAAAAGTGTAAAATTTGAGGCAACACAAAGTTCCAATGCTAATGAAATAAAATCATTAAATATATGTTTAAAACTTTGTCCTTTGTGCAAAGGAAGCTCCCTCACAGGTTCAGATTATGTTAATCCATCCCTTCAGTGTATTAGAATGCTAAATGAGGGCTTAGCTACATGTCTAAGATTTGAATTCACAAATCTGGAGGATTAAAAATTAGACATTTTTAGTTCAGGGATTTGGATGTTGAAAAGAACTCCATGTTAATGCCAGAGCAAATAATTGTATATACAAATTAAAATTCAGTATGATGGCAGAAAATAATAGTGTGTGGGGTGAGGGGTGGGGGGCAGGTGGAAATAGGTGTCTCAGTCACACAGTAACGGCGAAACAAAAACATGAAAGAATGAATCCAGACAGGTTGGACTGATGAAAACTCTGTCTGGAACAAGACTACACACCAGTGTGTGACCAAGAGGTCTGCAGATTTCTTACTGGGTGGGCTGCATGTTTAGTGAGCAAAGACGCTGGTATTTTGCCTCTCCAGGGGCCTGTTACAGAAGACACAATGTGGAAAAAATGCGTTCCAGATTTTCTACCGAGCAAGTAAAATGTGACATAATTCCCAACTCTAAGAGAACTGCAGTTAAATAAAGAGGAAACTAGAAATAAGCTCAGTGTGTTCTAATATATTGAAATGGTTTTCAACCTGGTGTGATACAATGGTGTGTGATTGCCTAGAATGCTTATAAGTGTTCCTGCAGTATGTATTATGTGAAATGATCTACCACTGCAGAAGCTCAAGTCAGCCATCTGGCAGTAAGCACGGATTAAATAAAACGGGATGATTTGCAAAGTTATCTGACCCAGATGTGCCAGTTTGCCCACAGTCTGCGCGGTTCTGCACACCCTGGTAATTTATGGAGGAACGTGGTGCCGCCAATCTCACATGTGAATAATCGCTGTAGGTGAAACATGAGTTGTAAATACAATCCAACGACAGCATAACTGGTGCAGACGGAATTGGCTTTTTATATTGTAGCTGTATTTCTGCCTAATTCTGCTTAGAGAAGCACAGGTCAAAGTTCACAGAAGAAGACCACACTTGCATGAGTAACAAGCAGGGAAAAAGTCTCAATCCATAAAATATTACTAAAGGACAAAACAAGCTATAGCATGACTGATATCTCCAAAGAACAAACACAAAAAACTACGACAACATTCTGAATGCAGTGAGGATGGCTCCAGCTGAGAAGAAAACAATAACTTTGCATTGTTAATGGCATAATAAAAATGGAAAAAGATTATTAGTGCAATGTTATTATATTATTCAGAAAGGTTTTGGTGTAATACTCTACATTTAATTTCTTACCAAATATGGATTTTTTTGGCTTGATAAAAGAATCATAAATGGAAAAAAAACAATATTTTTTCTTTTTCTTTTTCTTTTCTTTTTTTTTTTTTTTTACTAATCTTTGTATTCAGTGTAGAGCAAAGTATGTGTTTTGTCAAAGATGTGCTAATTCTTTTGTAGTTCTGAGTGAGAATTTCTCCAGGGACAACAGCTGAAGACACAACAGCGTCCCAGTAACCTAAATTTTGAAAATAGTGTGTCTATACTATATATAGTCTGCCTTGCAATGATAAATAGATCAGTGGCGCATTGAAACGATTAATTGGATTTTTTTCCCAGTAATATATTTGACCATAGAATTTAATTTAAACTATATGTTTGAGCTACAATTACATATATAACACATATAACTGAACTGAATAGTTAATATAAAAAAGGGTTGAACAGTTTTTCATCAAAAATGGAATAAAAGTGTAAATATGTTAAATTAGTCTCTAAATGTACTACCGTCAATTTAATAATAACAATAATTTAAATAATAATGTAGTAAAGTATAATCTCAGAGGATAAGGATGAGACCACAAGAGGGTCCAGTCAAGGTCAGTCACATCTGAGAACAGTCTGGCAGCATATCTAGCAGATCTATGAAATATGGATGGATTGAGAGATGGATGGATGAATGATGGTTAGACAGAAGGATCGATAAATTGATGGATGTTTTATGGTTGGATGATATATGAATGAATTGATGGTTGAAGGTGTATATATATATATATATAATATATATATATATATATATATATATAGGGTTAGGGTTATATAAATATATATATATAAAATCTCTTCCTCGCCCTGCTGGGCGGTGCCTTCTTCCTTCAGACTCGGGTCCTCTACCAGATTCCTGGGAATCTGAGGGTTCTGCGCAGGATCTTAGCTGTTCCTAGGACTGCGCTCTTCTGGACAGGGATCTCTGATGTGGTTCCTGGTATCTGTTGGAACCATCTACTCAGGTTGGGTGTTACTGCCCCTAGTGTCCCAATCACTACTGGGACCACTTTTGCCTTCATGCCCCACATTCTCTCCATCTCCTCCTTCAGCCCTTGGTATAGAGCTGGTAGAGCTGACTGCTGGCCACCAACCCTTAACTTTCTCCACTACTGATGTCAGAGCAGAACTGAGCAGGATCAATCCACACAAAGCTGCGGGCCCCGATGGCATCCCTGGACGCGTGCTCAGAACTTGTGCTGCGGATTTAGCAGGGGTCCTGACGGACTTATTCAATCTATCCCTGGCTCATGCAGTTGTGGCGACCTGCTTCAAATCCACCTCCATCGTGCCAGTACCAAAACATCCCACCCCGGCTTGTCTCAATGACTATCGTCCAGTAGCACTCACTCCCATCATAACAAAGTGCTTAGAGCAGCTGGTCTTGGCACAACTCAAATCCTGTCTCCCCCCAACCCTGGACCCCCATCAGTACGCCTATCGTAAGAACAGGAGCACAGAAGATGCAGTCTCCACAGCACTGCACTCTGTCCTCTCTCACCTGGACAATAAAGACACATACGCCCGAATGCTGTTCATAGACTTCAGTTCAGCATTTAACGCTGTCATCCCCTCCAAGCTGATAACCAAACTCAGGGACCTGGGCATCAGCATCTCCATCTGCAACTGGTTATTGGACTTTCTGACCAATAGACCACAACATGTGCGGCTAGATCATCACTGCTCCCCTACCCTCACTGTAAACACCGGAGTACCACAAGGCTGTGTGATGAGCCCATTCCTCTACTCCCTTTTCACCCACGACTGCAGAGCTCTGTATGGTTCCAACACCATCATCAAGTTCGCAGATGACACCACGGTGATTGGCCTCATCAAGGATAACGATGAGTCAGCTTACAGGGAGGAGGTGGACCGTTTAGCTACGTGGTGCCACAACAACAACCTGCTGCTCAACACCAATAAAACTAAAGAACTCGTCCTGAACTTCAGGAGGAAGACGGACATCCATCCACCCATCCACATCAACGGAGCAGCGGTGGAGCGTGTGTCCAGCTTCAAATTCCTGGGGATCCACCTCTCACAGGACCTCACCTGGACGACTAACTGCTCCAGTTTGGTGAAGAAGGCTCCCTGCTGAACTCCGACCCCTCCCACTTTACCTCCCTTCAGGCACAATAACCCCGTCTGGACTGACTGATTGTACATTCACGCTATTTGCACTGACTACATCTGTTACAATAATTGCACTATTTACATCTGTTATTTGCACTATTTACATCTGTTATTTGCACTATTTACAACTGTTATTTGCACTACCCACATCCGGTTACTTGCACTGCTTTCCATACTTTGCACATCAGCACCATAGTTACAGCCTGTATATATATTTATCTTGGTTGCAAAGACTTTTATATATCCTTTACATATCTGTGAACTCTGTAAATACAAACATATAGATTGATATCATAAACATATATCATTGTGTGTATTTATTGTATATACCCATCACAGTTTTATTCGCTACCTAAGCACTTCTGGTTGGATGCTAACTGCATTTCGTTGCCTTGTACTTGTGACATGTGTAATGACAATAAAGTTGAATCTAATCTAGATCTAATTTCTCCAGCTTCTCGTGTTCCTTCTTCCTGGTGTTGCTATCACTTGGGATTGCTACATCTATCACCACCACTGTATTCCAGTGTTTATCCACCACCACTATGTCAGGCTGGTTGGCCACCACCATCTTGTCAGTCTGGATCTGGAAGTCCCACAGGACCTTGGCCTGCTTGTTCTCCAGCACTTTCGGGGGTGTCTCCCACCTGGACCCTGGGACCTCCAGTCCATACTCAGTGCAGATGTTCCTGTACACTATGCCAGCCACCTGGTTATGCCCCTCCATGTATGCCTTGCCTGCTAGCATCTCGCACCCTGCTGTAATGTGCTGGACTGTCTCAGGGGCATCTCCACACAGTCTGCACCTGGGGTCTTGTGTGGTATGGTAGACCCTGGCCTCTATTGCTCTGGTGTGCAGGGCCTGTTCTTGTGCAGCCATGAGTAGTGCCTCTGTGCTGTCCTTTCCTCGTCCTCATCAAGCAGACTAGTTATGCTGATTCCTGTGTAGTTTTTCTGCTCTGCTTCCGCCCCGCTGACCCGTTGTATAGTGTATTTTTTTGTGTGTTTCTGTGCTCTGTGCCTCGCCTCTCCTCTCCTCTCCTCTCC
The DNA here is from genome assembly GCF_003711565.1 of Takifugu flavidus. Taxonomy (NCBI): domain Eukaryota; kingdom Metazoa; phylum Chordata; class Actinopteri; order Tetraodontiformes; family Tetraodontidae; genus Takifugu; species Takifugu flavidus. The sequence goes on from NC_079524.1 coordinate 14,707,154, forward strand.
TCTCCTCTCCTCTCCTCTCCTCTCCTCTCCTCTCCTCTCCCTCTCCTTCTCCTTCTCCTTCTCCTCTCCTTCTCCTCTCCTCTCCTCTCCTCTTCCCCCTCCTTCTCCTTCTCCTCTCCTCTCCCCAGCTGGCCATCAGCAGGAGGATCCCCCTACATGAGCCTGGTCCTGCTCAAGGTTTCTTCCTGTTAAAGAGAAGTTTTTCCTTGCCACTTTTGCTTTTCTGGGGTTAGGCCCTGGGATTCTGGAAAGCGCCTTGAAACAATTTTGATTGTATAAGACACTATATAAATAAAGATTGATTTGATTTGATTTGATTTGATTTAATATGTTTTCTCAATATCAGCCACTTCCTCAATTTGTCGGTGGTACACTCCATTCATGGGCTTGTTCTTCCATGAACCCCTCAGGTTCCTCCTCCTTGGTGGGCTTTTGTTGCCTGAGGCATTCACTCAGCAGTGGGTCAGTGGGGGCCATCTTCTTGATGTACTCCTGGAGGCTTGTTGTTTCCTCCTGGACAGTAGTTCGGACACTTACTAGTCCGCGGCCCCCTTTCTTTCGCTTTGTGTACAGGCTCAGGACACTGGACTTTGGGTGAAACCCTCCGTGCATGGTGAGGAGCTTCCTTGTCTTGATGTCAGTGGCTTGTATCTCTTCCAGTGGCCAGGGTATTATGCCAGCAGGGTATCTGATTACTGGCAGGGCGAAGGTGTTTATGGCCTGGATCTTATGCTTACCATTCAGCTGACTTTTCAGGACCTGTCTTAACCTCTATAGGTATTTGGCTGTGGCTGACTTTCTAGCTGCCTCCTCATGGTTACCATTTGCCTGCGGGATCCCCAGGTATTTGTAACTGTTCTGCACATCTGTGATATTACCTTCAGGTAGTTCAACCCCATCAGTTGTGATCACCTTTCCTCTTCTAGATATCATCCGCCCACAATTGTCTAGCCCGAATGACATCCTGATGTCCTTGCCGTAGATCCTAGTGAGGTGAATCAAAGAGTCGATGTCACGCTCGTTCTTGGCATACAGCTTGATGTCATCCATGTAAAGGAGGTGGCTGACGGTTGTTCCACTTGAGAACTGGTACCCATAGCCACTCTTGGTGATGATCTGGCTGAGGGGGTTTAAGCCTATGCAGAACAGCAGGGGGGAAAGAGCATCTCCTCGATATATGCCACATCTGATGCTCACCCGTGCAATTGGCTTTGAGTTGGCCTTCAGAGTCGTGTTCCACAGCTTCATGGAGTTCTTGATGAACTCTCTTAGTGTCCGTTGATGTTATACAGCTTTAGGCACTCCATTATCCATGTGTATGGCATTGAGTCATAGGCTTTCTTGTAATCAATCCAGGCAGTGCACAGGTTGGTGTGCCGTGTCCTACAGTCCTGGGTGATTGCCCTGTCAACCAGTAGCTGGTGCTTGGCACCTCTGGTGTTGTTGCCTATGCCTTTCTGTGCTCTGATCTTGTATTGATCCATGTGCCTGCTGCTCTTAGCTGCTATGATGCCTGATAGGAGCTTCCATGTGGTGCTGAGGCAGGTTATGGGCCAGTAGTTGGACGGTATTGTGCCCTTCTGGGGGTCCTTCATTATGAGGACTGTCCTGCCTTGGGTTAGCCACTCTGGGTAGTCCCCTGATGTTAGCAGCTGGTTCATCTGTGCTGCCAGGTGTTCATGGAGTGCAGTCAGCTTCTTAAGCCAGTAGGCGTAGATCTTATCGGGCCCTGGTGCTGTCCAGCTCTTCATTTTGGACACTCTTGTTTGGATGTCTGCTAAGGTCATGACTACTGGGTCTTGTTCTGGGAGTTGGCTGTGCTCAGTCTGTAGGTCTCAAGTGATAGCAACATCAGGAATAAGGAACACGAGAAGCTGGAGAAATACCAAGGGCTGAAGGAGGAGATGGAGAGAATGTGGGGCATGAAGGCAACAGTGGTCCCCGTAGTAATTGGGACACTAGGGGCAGTAACACCCAACCTGAGTAGATGGCTCCAACAGATACCAGGAACCACATCAGAGATCTCTGTCCAGAAGAGCGCAGTCCTAGGAACAACTAAGATCCTGCGTAGAACCCTCAGACTCCCAGGCCTCCGGTAGAGGACCCGAGTCTGAAGGAAGGAGGCACCGCCCAGGAGGGCGAGGAAGAGATTTTATATATATATATATATATAATATATATATATATAATATATATATATATATATATATATATATATTATATATATATATATATATATATGTATGTATATGATGGATAAAAGGATGGAGATGATACATAGGTGATGAATTAGTGATGGATGGATGGATGGATGGGTGGATGGATGGATGGATGGCTCGATGGATAAATGGCTCGATGGATAAATGGATGTGGATAGATAATGGATGGATGGATGGATGGATGGATGGATGGATGGATGGATGGATGGATGGATGGATGGATGGACAAATGGGTCAATGGATAAATGGATGTAAATAGATAATGGACAGATGGATGGATGGATGGATGGAAGGATGATGGATAGAAGAATGGATAGATGGATGTTGATAGATAATGGATGGATGGATGGATGGATGGATGGATGGTTTAGGAGTGTTATAATCTGTTTTGCTGTGGACGCTGTGCGTTGCCAGTTGTGTGACACTAATCAGCAGCAGATCCATGGACAGCAGGGACACGGTGGACGTCTGTAATCATGAATGTAGGTCACTGTTCTTCATGCCTTCAGTGATTAAACGGAAACATACGATTTGCCATCTCCGCACTGATGAACTGCCCAGTTACACAACATTTGTATTTGCAGGCTGCGTGACTCAATATCCTTGGTCCCATGTCTTTGTTTGTGCCATGATTTGGACTTAGACGAGAGCAGAATGGATTAGTCAACTGTCAGTCAATCATATGTATGTTGGGGCATTCATGCAGGCCCACCATGCAACAATCCAGACAGATGGCCCATCACCGCCACACGTCTGCACCCCCACCCAGCCTAAACCAGGATCTCGGCTCTTGGTAAGAATGTGTAAGCTCCTTAGAATTTATTTTATGCTCACTAATTTAGGTCTTTTCATCAATGTGATCCTGTCTTATTTTTACTACGAACACTGGCCAGAGTATGTAATTGTTGTAAATGATGATATTTTCTTGAAAAACAGGTGAAGTAATAATAACTAAAAGAAAACTCTTTCTACGGCATACCTACTCGTGGTCGTATTCTGGGCAGACCATGACATCAGGCGCACGGTGAGAGAGGCTGGACCACAACAGGTATCACTCTGATGCCTCCCTCACTTCTCGCAGGACTGACGCTCTGCTAGAACGAGGTAGACGCTTTTTCTTCTCACTCTGCAGTAGACTGTTGTGGACTTTGGGTTCCTATATTGTCTTTATTTCCCTTAATGTTCAGAATGTCGGCTTATTCCATGCATTAAAAAAGAGATTTTGACCTAGAACTCAGGCACACATTAAAAAGAGAAATCGTAAGATGTTGAGTCTGCTGCAATATTAATGCCGTCATTTTTTTCTCTACAACCCACTTTTCCTTCTGCGTCTAATCACGCTGACAGGAAGAGGCTGTTTACTCAGAGCTGCTATTGATCCAAGTCCAAAGATGCTGCACAGATACAAATTTAGATTTACATTTATGGTGGATGTCATCTTATCTACATATTTTAAGCTCTCCGGAAATTTAATGTTGAAAATTATTCTAAAGTCACTTTTTCCACATAGTTTGAGAATATGAGTGAGGATTTTACAAATGGTTAATCAACCCTGTGAAAGAACTGGTGGTTTAAGTATCTATACATGCAGCTCAGGTGAGCTGATGATGCTACAGAAATAAAAACAATCTAAAGCGTCAACACAAAAGAGAAGCTATGAAAACTCTGCGATGATGACAAAATACATGATAATGAGGAAGGAAATGTATGCAAAACATAACAAAATGTTTATTAAAGCAATTTATATAAGGTAAGCCAGCATATATTTATCATGAAACATTTCCATGGATGATTGATGGATGGATGGATGGATGGATGGATGGATGGATGGATGGATGGATGGATGGATGGATGGATGGATGGATGGATGGATGGATGGGAAGGTCTCTTTGGGAAGGGGGGGCACATTTAGTTTTCAGTCCTACGTTGCTGTGAACATACTCAATGTTTTGGTGAGCAGCTGCTGAACTCTCCTGGTCTCTGTGCAGTGAGACCAGCGCTGCATTTCCCTGTTTTGGGTCTTGACCGTTGATGATTTTTGGGGGGTTCACAGGTCAAACTGAAGCTCTAACGTCTGATGACTTTAGCACTGCTGAATTAGTGGCTCATTAGTGAAGTGAGGCTCTGGCTCAAAGTATCTACTGATCTGGCATCAGCTTGTCTGGGAACAGGATTAAGATCTTGTCTGTGTGTGTGTGTGTGTGTGTGTGTGTGTGTGTGTGTGTGTGTGTGTGTGTGTGTGTGTGTGTGTGATAAATGTGTCATCATATGAATCATCGATTGACTGTAAAGACATGAAAAGAAAACAGAAAAAGCTTCTTGTTGATGTATTTTAATTTGAAGTGTATTAACTCAGTGAATGCACAGTGATGACAGATTGTTGTTTGCTTTTATTTGATCATTTATCAGAATCAGAAGACAAAAGCACTCTGCAGAACAGAAGGAAGCACACAGTTCCAAGTTATTGATCCCACGTTATGTGCAGTTAATCAGAATGTTCCCATGTTGATTTGTGCAGGTTCAGTTCATATTTCATTGGCCAAATTATTGGCACTCGTCAATGTGCAGCTGAGCTTCAATCTGACTCTAACTGATCAGGGAGCACAAAGAGTTTGGCATATTTTGATTAAAACAAACAAGCATTCTCCTGAAAAAGAAGAATTAAACTTCTGCTAGTGGCAAGGGGGGCATGGAAATGGAGGAGGAATTGATACTATGTGTGTGTGCGTCTGCAAACAGACATGGAGAGGCAAACACAGGAGGATTGGGTTCCCTTTTGAATATCTAATGAGTTTAACATGCATGATGGACTGAGATGATTCCTTGTGAACCAGCTGTGATCCATGCAGTGTTTTCAGGATTAGCTGCCAGCAGAGATAACAGGCAGAACAAAGCTGCAGTCGGAGCTGAAGGCAGCGCTGATGAATTCTCCACATACAACATAGATTTGTCTCCAGGCTCTACTTCTCTTGTTTGGCCATGGAGGAAGGAGTGTTGGGTTAGGTATTAACTTTCATTGTCTTTAAAAGTCGCCCAGCATTAAAGCTCTGTTTTCCATAAGCGCAAACAAGATTATAGACAGTTGAGACACTTGATACCGTGTGTGTTTGGTTTATGCCATGTTTGCCATCTTTCAGTTGTGTTTCCACTACAAGGTACTATCACATTTAGCCCCCCTCAGCGTATCTGGTTGTCATAGCGTCTACGGACATAACAGCACAAATTTGCCCTGATGGAATTTTCAATGCAACACACACACCCACACCCACACACACACATGGAAAACCAATGAAGGGCATAGCTGGAATAGTGATCTTGATTGATGTGGGTGTTTGTCACAGCAAAAAGGGATGGTTTATTCCCAGAGGAGGTCGGAGGCAGCCGGACGAAAGAAACAACCTGAAACAACCACAGTGTTTTTGTCACGTTTGACAAACTTCCATTGTGAAAAACGGTAGCACCAGGTACCAAGATCCAGGAACTACATTTTTTATATATGATAGATGTCTATGCCCAAATGGTTGATTGATTGACTGATTGATTGATTGATTGATTGATTGATTGATTGATTGATTGATTGATTGATTGATTGATTGATTGATTGATTGATTGATTGATTGATTGATTGATTGATTGATTGATTGATTGAACAAGTTGTCTAGCACTAGGATTATTGCAGTACTCAACAAATCTAATCATTTGGATGTTTCCAGAGTCCCTGAATTCCCGAGTCTGTCTGTAAGAGCTCTGATGGCTCCGTGAAACAGACAGACTCTGGGGGGAGCAGACCCCTCCCATTTTCCTCATCAAGGCTGTGACAGCAGTTCCTCTAAACCTCTGAGTAGTTCAGACTTGAGCTAGGTCTTCCTGTCTGCTGCAGCAAAGATGGTGAACCAGATGGTGCCGACACAGTCACAGGGAACTTTCGCAGGTGCTAATAAATATGGGCAGACCTTACATATCCCTTTCTTTTGGGATACATAGCTAATTATGCTAAATGCAAACAATCTGGCTGCCTAGTAGTTGAAATCAGTGAGCCGTAAGAAACTTTCAAAGCCGCCCTGCTGTGCTAAAGAAGTGCTGAGAGGAAGAACTCAGCTCTCCACAGTCAAGTGTTGTTGGCAACCAATGAATATAGCCAAAACTGTGGAATGTAGAGAAAAGTACCTAGTGCAGCACTTTTCTCAGGCTTTTGTTCTGATCTGATCTAACCAATGTATCTGTAACAAAATAAGACCTTTGACAATATCAATAAAGTGGGATTTCACATTTGTCCTTAAGCCCGGGGGGGGGTTGAACATTTTTTGAAGCATTTTTTCTTTCTTTTGTCTTTAGTTAATCAGCAGATCATTTGCCAACGGCCCACAATGATGCCAACTCCCTTTCACTTAAATCGAACAAACACCTCCATTATTCCTTTTCCCACCTTAGTGGAACAAAATGTCAAGTTGCTGTTTACTAGTAGATGTGTGCATCTTGTATTTATTGTGCATTGATGAGCCTGAGAAATTCCTGAGAAGTGCTGTGAAGTGTCGACGCACTTTAGCATCAATACAAGCAAAGTAGGTTTAAGTAGATCCCAGAATAAGTGTGTTTACATAGCAGTGAGCCCCCTCTGAGTGCTTGTTTGAGTATCGGCCTACTCCTTCACTCTGATCATGGATTGTAAGTAATAAATTGCAGGAGGTCAGACAACTGACAGCCATGTCAGGGAGACAGAGATCTCTTCTTCTGGTAACCAGCACCATCCACCACCATCACCATCTCATCAAGACAGCCAATTTCAGGGCTGACAGGAGGAATGGGGCTGAGGTAAGTTGGCGATTTACCACATAGAGCTTTACAGGTGGAAATAAAGCCGTGTTGTGTTCAGAGAGGTTGTGAAAGGTAAAGATGCCTGATACACATAACCAAGGCTCTACAGATACCTACAGTATATGCCTGGAATCCATCAGGGATAAAGAAAAAGTAGCTTTGCTGAAAATTTGAAACCTTAATTGTTCATAAAATAACAGCTGAGCTTCTAAACTGGCTTTCAAACATATGTTCTGAATGTGAAATTTTCCAGATAGCTGTAAAAAAAATCCTGCATCATCAAAATTCTGCAAAAGTGTCTTTGACACCAACATTAGGCTTTCTGATTCTAACATGACAGGCAGCTTGAGGCGTCTCTCCTGCCGGAGCTGCAGAGAGAGCAGGCGTATAGCTGACATGAAGCTGAGTCTGAGTCAGGGGATCTACAAATAAGGATCTACAAATAAGGTGGCACGGTTCTTGTTTCTGGCCAGGGCACCAAGAAAACGATTTGTCACAGCCGCAAGAGCCGTGGGAGAGTTTGGTGCTGGGGGCGGTGATTGTTTAACTTGGGGGTTTCCACCTTCCTGTAAAGGAAAAACGCCAGCGATTTTCCAGAGACAATGAGGATCCAGGTCGTCTGGACCTGCAGAGTTTTTGGGATTGATATCTGTGAGGGCTTTCTTGACTTCAGCACACCTGTTGTCAGATTAAAAGCCAACACTTTAGGATCCTCCAGTTACTGAGACTGGACAGCAGGGGTCACATATTCACGCTTGAGGAGTCAAACATGGACCTGCGCTGATGAAGAGTCGATAATAGAGCAGTTGTTCTTCAAGTCACTACAGAATGTTGGCAGAAAGACCTAAAATAACATTATTCATTTTCATTAGGATTCAAGTGGTTTCGAGAACTTTGAGGAATTTCTCTTGTGACTGGATTTAGATCAAACTCAGATTAAAATTTCAATTTATTGGGATGCATTGATTCATTGAGGTTGTTGGCAAATCCGAAGAGACGTTTGTGCCTCATATTTACCTCTTAAATCAGAAGCAGGAAGCTGGGCAAAAGATTACATTGTTAATCTCTTTTCAAAGTTCTTGTGATGGAGGTTGTTATTGTTTCATGTCACCAATGACACCAGAAGATACTGCAGGTCAATACGATATTTGAAGAATTTGAGCCTACATGACTAGAGACTTCCATCGAAAGCTTTAACAAGCTGAATTTGAATTTGAATTTGAAGCTGCATTTACTTAATTTATGTTGGGGAAAACCTGTTCTTGGCTGATGATCTTCAGCCTTAAACAGAGACATCATTATGACATTATACTGTAGCTGTTGGATGTGTTGTTTATTATTCCAGTTTAGGTGAAGCTGACATATTAATAAGTGTTATAGATCGTATAATATTACAGAAAAGGACTGGACCCACTGGTTGAGAAACCATCCATCAGTCCATGGCTCAATGGACTCGGGGATTTGATGTGAGATTCCATTTTCTTCGTGTTAGACCACATGAAACTGAAAACTGTGAGCATCCATCCGACTTTATTCTCAATCGGCTGTTTTCATTGAGAAGCTGCTGTCAGTGACAAATCTCTCAGTCTTCACTTATAAGTCCATAAGTTTTTCTTCCTGAATAGATCTCAAATCATGTGGAGCCTGATGACGGTCAGATGGCGTGAGCAGGTTCACTGACTGGAGTTTTACCTCGTTTCGGCTGAAGTCCACTAAAATACGTTTTAGTGTTTACAATGAAACACTCTGGATGCATGTTAGCATTAAAGATTCAGTTAAAGTTGTAGTCTAATATATCCTTTTAATGGGGTTTATGCAGAATTTTCATTGGGGTGGCAGTGACATGTCCAATGAACACTAACACCATCACGGTGAGTTTTAAATGAAAATATGTCAATTAAAAATTATATATGAATATAATGAATACATTAATAAAACCTTTCATCCATTTAGTACATTGAGCCAGTCATTTATGTATTCATATACATATAGCGTGAGCTATCATACAAGATTACTATTAGATATAAGATATTCCTATTTTTTATACAGTGTCAACATTTGGACCAGACGATAAAGCAGAATCATCATTTGTTATGTTGGAAATTTGGATGTGACAACTTGATGTGGGTTAGGATTTTATATTTAAACTCACAATGCATGCTGTAAACAATGCAAATCACATATACTCATCTGGAATATCATACCGTCATCACATTTCACTATATCAGGATTTGTCCCAGTGAGTTAAACATCGACAGTCTTTTACTGTGGTGGAACCTCTTCTGGACACCAGAAATAATCTTCTGTGGCGGCCAAGGGAATGATCTCATTAGCTGTGTGAGGGATGAGTCTGCGATGTGAAACTTCACCTTTGTTTCAGCGGGAGAGCTGGATGCAGACCTGACTCTATGGCCGCTGCCGCTCTAATCTCATTGCACGGCTGACTGCTGGGATGTGTGCAGTCAAAAAGAATAAGAGCTTTATATTTGACATGCTAGGAGTGAGCCAGGACTGAATGGACCGACTCCAGGGGGCTTTTCACTGCCATTTCCTCTTCTTCGCCATACAAACCTCTCTGGTGACCAAGGAGGAAGAATACAAAGAGTTCAGTGTGTCAGGGCTGAAGAACAGGACATGTTGAGATCTAAAAGGAAAAATACACCTGTGGCTTTGTGAACCTCTACTGGAATAAAAATCTAAAGAGTGACTCAAACTTCAGTCTTCTTAATAAATTATCCATGCAATATATCACATTTAGGCCGTACATTTTTTCACACTGGATGTAAGGCAACACGAATACTAAAAATACGGATCATGAAAAGACTGAAGAATCACAGGTTAATTTCTAAATGTAAAAATGTGGTTTGTGATCAATACAGTCTAAAATAACTGTTAACAGCAGAGCTTACATGTGTCATTTTCTTGGTAATTCTTAGGTTATATTATTACAAAAAAGGTTAATTTGAAAAAATTATTAAAAAGATTAAGTGGTAGAACTGAGTCCACGAGCAAAAACCTGAGTGGAGGCCCAATTTTAAGGAAGAAGGTGAAGCATCTGAGGTCCTTATAAAAGTATTTTTCCTTCAAAAAGAGACTTTTTGTGCACAGCTGCAGTCCTCTAAAAAGTTAAAGTGACACGACAGATTTTATTGGCTTGTAAAGGCACGTGTCTGTGTGAACATGGATTTAACAGGCTTCAATCTGCCACTCTGGAGTCCAGCTCAGACTCCTCAGCCACATTAACAGGATGTGGAGTTAAGGCCGCTTTAATTCAGAGTTGTACTTCTACAGCAAATGGACGGAACAATCAGTCTAATAAAGAAAGATTGTCTCCTGATGACCTTGTTAGAATTTTGTTCACTTGGTGTTCACTAAAAGCAGGAAGGTGACGCCTCAAAATGACCGATTTTATCAGCAGGTTTTGATTATTGTTGCGAAGCAATGTTGAAATAATGGGACGGCATTCATTAATAGTTTCCTCAGAACTTTTGCTTCTTTTTCTCTCTTCAGTTCTGGAAAAGCTCGAGTGTTGGACATAAATGGGCCATATTTCCTGTGGTGCCCTTGGTAATAATTACCCAGCAGGCTTCTGCTCTCACAGTGAAACTGCCTCTTTAATTATAAACTGCTGCTGCTTTTGCTGCTGCTGAACCTATAGCTTTACTTCTCAGACATGTATAAGCGGAACTCTTGGAAAAAGCTGGAGAATTTTAAGAATGCAGTGAAAAAATATAGACTTTATATACAGAAAGATGTTGTGCATTAATACATGGGTAAGACATATGGGACTCAACAATCTGAAGCAGCAGCAAATGCATGTGAGCATGTGGAAGTCATTACATTCCTGTTATACTGTTCCAAAGAGTACAGCTCAACAGGGCATGATTACAATCCTGAGCTGGTAGAACAGAAAACACTGATTTCTTCTTGTCCTTCTGGGCCACCTGTTTCAGACAAGCAGTGCTAGTCACACACACGGATGGCTGTTGCATAAGTGGTTGATAGAGATCCAGGCAAAAAACAGAACCTGTTTTTTTGTTTGCTTTTTTTTGATGAATATGATCAGAAATAAACATTTTGAAAAGAACATCATTTCCATGGAACGATCTACTGGAGCATGAGCGGGCAAAGTGGTCAGTGTCGCCGTGGTGCACATGTGCAGTTCCCTCCAGTCAGAAAAGTATTGTTCTCTCTTTTATATAGAAACACTCCGTGCTGAAGCTCATAAAGCATGGTTTTCAGGGGCTGAAAATGCCATTTCCATGGAAACAGATATCAGCAACATGACAGAACTTCACCGTTCATGTGTAAAGGGCGGCCACAGCAGACAAGGGTGAGCTATGTATGAAACTGAAAGGTAAATTGAGAGAGGACAAAAACAGCACAACCATTTCAAATCAGACAAAAACAAACTGCAAAGTTAAATGGAGAACACATCTTTATTTAGTTTGTCTATGATTGCTCTTTCACATGTAAGCATAGATCACAACCCTGAGAGGATCTGTTTGGGTTTATTCTTCTAAATGTAACTGATTTGAATTGATGTTATCTGTTCTCACAACATTTTCAAAGCAATCCAACACTCCAAGCAATCCAACACAAATAATTTCAAGATATCTTTACTAATTATGGGAGACAAACTGTAAGACAGTCAGCAGCAAAAGTCAAAATGACACTAAGAATTACGTACAGTTACAATTTTAAAAAAAAAGCAATCCACAAAAGAGAGAGAGAATAACAGTAAACTGTAAAAACAAGGAAAAGGTGAAGTGACCGTAGTGCATGCAGTCCACCTTAACCAGACTTCTACAGCTTTACTCATTTTACCCCTGACTAATTGTATGTCTGTGAGCTCAATTTGTCAGCTAAAATAAGAAATTCCCTCTCACTGAAGGTGCAGTCAACAGAACAAAATGCTAATTTATGTTTACATTTTAATGTTATGAACTCCTCCAATTTTATAAAACAGTAGCTGGTGCATTAATAAATGTGATTTATAGATCCCCCATAGTTGATAAGCAGGTATGGAGATGAAAGATTTTGTCAGGGGAGGTTACGGTAGCCTGAAGTGTAAACATATGGATTTTTTTTTTTTTTTTTTACCATTCACTTTGAGAATAAAGTTGAAATGTGGAGTAAAGTTGAAATATAATGTCATGAAAAAAGTCAACCTTTTGAAACTATAACAACTTTTGCATGTGATGGCTGTACAAACTATACTGTGAAACTATACTTTGAACTCAGCTTTAGGAACAAAGAATTACTTTCTCTTTTAGCTCACAATAATAGGAGTTTGAAGAGACTGTTCTGAAAACATGGTGCTGAAGTTAGCTTGCTAGCTTCCTATTCGGCAGTTTAGGGAAAATAAATCCATAAAGTTTGTTTCTCGCAAAATGTCTGTTTTAGCCACAGGAAATCATTTTGCATAACACATTAACTTTGCAAAATATGTTTAGAATTTTTACTCAAAATGACAATTTAAGTTCATGATGAAAAATACCGACCTCCTCCCATTTCCTTTCCTCATGGGCCCCCCTGTACTTTTACCCATAGGTGAACAATAAACTTACCGGTAAATGTTTTTGAAAAATTCATCTTTAAGACATTCTAACTTGTAACTGTGATATTGTACAATGATTTTCATTGAGCAAAAATTAGAATGGGATAGGAACTGGTAAACACTGAGGTGGGGTCCAAATTTTGTATTCTAGTGTCAGCATTATCTAATTTACATCCATCAGCAGCTTCTCAGGCGTTGGTCTTTAAGTAACTATCAATCAAAACTTCCCGCCCTGTGATGGTCAATATGTCTGACATTATTATATCTCTACCAACCACTGAACATCATTGTATCAGACAGGTTGGATACAGAAAAGTTTCCTTTCAAATTTTAATACAGAAAGAAAAAAAACAATGTTACTCAGGTTTGTGTCATATTTACAAAATTATCCACCAATCATTTAGACAAAGTTGTATGTTTGTTTGGTCTGAAACAGTCACATCTGCCACATTTCTGAACTTTATCTACACCATAGAAATGAAATTATGTAATAACATAATAACACAGGAATATGATTTACTGTTCAACACATGAGGACTCCATCAGCACTGATGGGACAGGAGACATCACTGTAGCAGAAATGTACTTTTAAAAAGGGAACAGCACCACAGGCTGGAATATAAATTACATTTGTCATTAAATTGAACTAAATGGTAATGTTGTTGGTCACAAAATGTGTGACAACACTGGTCTTACTTTGGCTGGGATCATAATAGCATCCGTGTTATCATCCGCTGCTTGTCTCACCCTGGTTGGAGACAGGATGTCAGATGGGGAAGGAGCATGTGCGGTGTGGGAGGAGGCTCTCAACCTTCTGTCTTGCTCCTGTGTGACTCTCAATAGTTATAAATCTTCTCTTTCCTTTTGGGGGATACCACCCAAACTAAGCTCATTTGTCCTCCCAATAGACCCATGATCTGCCTTTTGTTTGGGTACCAGCCTCCTCTTTATGTTCCCCAGCTGATCAGACAAAAGAGGCAAAGACACAGGCCTGAAATCCTCACCCAGACACACTATGATAAAGCTACCATAAAGAAATACTGGGCCTGAATGGAGCTGCCATCTGAATAGAGTGCCTCTGAAATGTTAACTTCAGCCTCTGTGTGAGGGTGTCCTGCACTGTCAGCTCAATTTATTAAGCAGCTCAAATGCAACAAAAGTTAAAATGACATTTTCATAAACAAAGGGTCTAGACAATTCTTAATTTACATACATTTCTTTTACATTAATGAGCACTTGTTTCTCACAAGACAGCAGCTCGAGAGCTAAGTGAGATCTGTGTGCATGTGTGCATGCATGATAGAGAGGGAGTATGTAAATCCTAATGTATTCAAGTATGTCAAACAGCAAAAAAGCATCTTCGCTTGCCTGTAAAACAGGGGTCGCAAGCCCAGTCCAATAGGGTCACGGTCCAGCAGGGCTTCTGGTCTACCAGATAAACCATTGAGTGATCCCAGTTGCACACAACCCTGCTAGAGGGGGTTGGAAACCTCTGCTGTAAAACTTCTGGTAAAGTGTCCTTGTAAAACTGGGCATTGTGATATTTTCCAGGATGCGAGAGTAGGAGGAGCAGAGGAGGAAGTGATGGAAAGGTAATAAAATGTGGTGAGATAATCACACAGTCATCAAACGTGCTTCCATTTTCTGAGATGCAATAAATAACAACAAACTGAGACACGATGGCATAGAACCTCACAAACAGGCGTTTGACAGGAGGATAATGGAACAAGCAATGCAAGTCGTTCCATTTCCTCAGAAATTGAAGTTGCTCAAGCTCATCCTTATTACCTCCTCAACATTTTCTGTAATGAAGAAGAAGTCATCGTCTTCCTCTGAGGCAGCAGTTAAGCTTAAATAACACTACGCTAACGTCATGCTTACAAGGAACTTGTCTAGAACACAGATAATTCATGTTTGAGGGAAAATTTGAAAATACACTGACACCGGTAACCCATCACCTTTAACTGGGTCCACATTTTTCAAGGTCAGGGGTCAATGTCATGTCTTGCTAGCCTGTAGCCTGTCCGCAATGACTGGAAGGAAGTATTTCACAGTGTTTTGAAAATGTAAAAATACAGGAAGCTGACGTGTTTGGATACAAAATATCACATTTTCATCACTGCAATAAATTACAAAATTTTCAGTATTTCAAGCATGTATTTGAAACACATGAGCTGCAAATGCTGCCCATCCTGTCTCACTTTAAAGGATATATGAGAAGTCAAGAACATCTAATCATCCCGAAGCAGTTCACAATTAGACATACAAACCATGAACTCAAAATAACCATATTACACATTTTTTTGATTTGGCCAGAAATACTGGCTCGGGTTCGAGTGTGCACTGCGTGTTCACTGAGGAAAGATATAAGAATTTACATTCGGCGGAAAGGTGCAGCCTGCTTCTGCTCTTAAAATATCAGTTTGGATTTTTTTTTTTATGTCAGATTGAATCCTGCAGCTCTGCTTTGGTCGGTGGCACAAATCACATCATATTTAAACTATAAGCTTTATTATGCTCCTAGCTTCGACTTAACAGGCTTATCAAAATCGCATGAGCTCTTCTTCGCATTAATTACAAAGCTGGAGCCTGACACTTCTGTTGCTATGTGTCTTTTTCCACCTGTGTGATGTTAAATATGAGCTTCGGTTCAGCTACAAGTCAGCGGGTGGGATATGACACACAGCGCTATAGGCGCTCTATAAGCATGCTTTAAATAGACATGATAAGGACCAAGGCTCCGGAGGCTGTTATGTGTTTTTAAACACAGTGTATTAGTCTGATATGTGCTCGGCATAAAATCAAGAATATCATGCCATTTTGTAATTATGTATACATTGTTTTCATACATGTTGCAAAATTCAAATCCCCATAATTGTGGTATATTTTTCATGTGCTTTATGTTAAATAATATGTAGGTATTCTATATGTTGGAAGGGACAAAGTCTCGATTGCTCCATCACAACCGAGTAACATTCCAGGTATGTCATGTTTTAATGAACTTACTGGTATAATTTTCTGCCGTTCAGTTGCTTTTGGAAATACTTTACATGAATTTAGACTGAAGGCATCTCTGAGTTATTGATAGTTTAAACTGATGTCACATATGTCAGAGGTCACATATAAAAAAGTTAGAAACACCATGACAACATTCAAATTTACCTGCATTTTCAAGATTTTCAGATTTTCCTGAGATTTTCAAGTTTTTCCTGAAATGTTGAGGTGTTTTTGAAGGCTGAAGGACCGAAGCTGCAGCACCAGTCTGGTAACCTGGCATATGTCAGACGCTGGTGATCCTGAAGAGCCTAAAAATACTGTAATTTCCGGACTATAGAGCGCACCTGATTATAAACCACATAATCTAATTTTAGAAAGAAAATCAATTTTGTACTTATACAAGCCGCTCCGGATTTTAAGCCCCGGGTATCCCACATAGTAATATGAAAAATTAGATCAAAAACATTCAGTACTGGTATATGTTTTTATTACCGTAAGAGACGAGTCACTGACGAGTGACAGGTAAGAAACAACAGCCACTCTTTTCACTTGTATTTCTTCTTCTCTCTCTCCTCTCCTTTCCTCTCCTCTCCTCTCTCTTTACCCAGCCGGCCATCAGCGGGAGGGTCCCCCTACATGAGCCTGGCCACTGTTGCTTGTCTGGGGTTAGGCCCTGGGATTCTGGAAAGCTTTGAAACAATTTTGACTGTATAAGACGCTATATAAATAAAGATTGATTGATTGATTGATTGATTGATTGATTGATTGATTGATTGATTGATTGATGTTTATACAGAGACCTTAAATCCAAATTTTATCACGTCAGGATTTTTTAACTTTTCTTTTAATTTAATCCGTTTAGCAACATAAACAAATATACCGGTAAATGCTTTTTTTTCTAAAGGTGTCTGTAATGCAGCTACCTTGAAATGTACGTTTGTATCAGCTACACACAAATTACGTTGTTTATGCTTTTTTACTCAAACAATGAACAATCTAAAAATCCCCGATGGCCCACCTCTAAAATCTTATATTTTCATCACGGTGGTGATTGCTTTTGCCTTCCGTCTGATTTGTAAAGCAGAAAACACCGCAGCCGCCTGCTCTCTGTGTGTTCACCCAGTCTTCCACAATGTTTTCAAACTCGGGCCACCTGCGATGTTTACGTCTAAAGGCTTTTGTCGTCTTTTTGCTTTGGATCAGTTCTTTATGCTGGCATCTCCACCTTCTCGCCGTTGATTACCGTAATGTATGCCAAGATAACGCGCTGCAGCTCGATTTCCTTCCTCAACCGCCAGAATGATCGCTTTTAACCTAAAAGTCGCATCATATGCTTTTCTTCTAGTATTTTCCTTGTTGATGAGGGTTAGTAAAAATGACGGATTCGCAATAGTTGTGATAGTGCGCCACGAAAAAAAACACAAATAAGCCGCACTGTAGAATAAGCCGCAGTGTTTAAAGTGTAGGAAAAAGGTAGCGGCTTATAGTCCAGAAATTACATTAAATCCCATAACCAGCTTGTGCCATCACCATGTATATGATCATATATGAAGGTGGACTGTGGATGTTTGGGATGAGAGGATGTTTCGTTTCAGATGGATGTCAGATCAGCCGGTGTTTCAGCACCTTTCTGAAACACGTTTTTGAAACAGACGCAGACGGCAGAACATCTATGCGCATCATTATTGTCAATGGTGAAAGCAGATGTTGAGCCCACAAATGTAGCAAGGAGCGGAAGGGTCAGGGTCAACAGTCAGGGAACACTGTTTACACAGACGGCTGCAATAACTGTGTGGCTACAGTGGATTTTCAGGGTTTTTTAGTTTTATTTCCATTAAATCTAAGGTTTTCTTATGAGGAAAAGAGCATCTTTCTTCCATGAAAATGATGGATGATGAGAATAATGTCAAGATGCCTGAAGACAGGTGGTCTTGTTCTTTACCTGCATGTAAAAAATATTCTGGATGTTTGATGTACTTTATTTTAATACTAAATTAGATTATTAATTCTGAAAATACAATTTGCACAAAATGGAAGGACGGTTGTGTTTGGTAGGTAATTTGTCAGGAGCAATATTTGACCTGTACGCATGTCACATTCAGGGTCACTTGTCTCAACATACCCAACCTCATAGATCTGACCAAAAGGTGTGACGGGTGCAGTTTAGGACCCAAAAGCAGCACTCTGGAAAGCTGGACCGTAGTAATGACTTTTATTAACCCACGGGCAAACAGGAACTCAGGCAGACCAGGAAACACAGGAAATAGTCCGTTCTTCTGGGCCTGCACAAAGTCTATGAGTTGCAGGCTCGGGGAGTGGGACGAGCAGCAGTGAAGTCGGGGCCGGGCGGAGAAGTCTAAACCAGGTGAACCGACAGGAACCAGAGACGCGGAGGCAGAAGGCGTAGTCAGGGGCAGAACGCTGGTAGGTTGTCCGGGGAACAGGCAAGGCAGGCAGAACGAAGACAGGCAGGGTCGGTAACGGGTAATCCGGCAGGGAAACAACGCTGGAAAGTCTTGCATGAGAGCAGAAGAACAATCTGGCACTGAGTGAGTGTGAGGCTGGAGAATATATACACTGGTAGGTGAGCTGATTGATGAGTGAGGGCAGGTGTGTGATCAGTGACTGAGAGCAGGTGTGTGATCAGTGACTGAGAGCAGGTGTGGTGATCAGAGGGTGTGGTGTGAGCAGGGCAGTGGAAAAGTACTGGGACAGGAGGGAACTGGAGAAAAGGGGCTGTGACAAAAGGTCTGCAAATTCAATCAAACAGGTCACCATAAACCCACTTAGTGATAAACACCTGATCCTGCTACGTGCTACGATCCTGCTACCCTCAGACTGCAGATACCTGACTCTAAAATTTAGGAAGCCTCTCCTTGGGAAGAGTCTGATCCATGCTGCTGTTTTTATTTCAGTCCTGTCCAACATCGGTTGTGGTCCCCACTTACTTATTCATGTCTATCATGTAATATGTGTGTATGTGTTATTGTTGTATATGATGCCTGATGCTTTATGAATATTAAATAGAGAAACATCCA
Source organism: Takifugu flavidus (assembly GCF_003711565.1). NCBI lineage: Eukaryota > Metazoa > Chordata > Actinopteri > Tetraodontiformes > Tetraodontidae > Takifugu > Takifugu flavidus. The sequence goes on from NC_079524.1 coordinate 14,725,783, forward strand.
AATCTATATCAAAGCTCTGCTCCTTGGTACAACAAAGATTTGACTCTGAAGCAGAGAGCACAAAGCACCGAATGCTGCTTTCTTTCTTCAACTGGCTACCACCTACCCTGGAACGACAGTGTGGTAGGTTATAAATAGGCTGGAACTACCAGTTATTCTTGTCCAACTGAAGAAAAAAAAACGTTCCAGCAGTGCCAACAGACTGGGTCATAGTGGAACCGCAACGCTCTTAATACTGAAGACTTCATGAAACTCTAAGCTAGTAAAATTATACATATAAAAGAAAAAATCACACCGCAGCTATTTAACAGTCAGTGAATATTTTGCATCAGTTAAAGTTGCCGGTAAAGTACAACCAAGCTGCCCAGTTTGTCAGGACTTATTGGCATTTTGTGAGTGCTATCAACAAAGATGTCTGTTGGACCAAGGACATTTAAAATAGGTTGAGCCCATACAATAGTACATAGTATCAAGACATGGAATTTAATGTTTCTGGAAATGGAGAGAAGAGGAACTCATTTAGAGGATGTTGTCACCTCTTTCATTGGTCTAAATGCTAAGCTAAGCTAAACTTCATGTTGATATCCATTTGTCAAATAACTTGGCTTCACTCACAACTATCCTACTCTCAAGCTGCAGGATTTGGACACATCTTTTCATCATTCCTCTTGAATCCTCATCCCTGATGAACTTGGTCTAAGAATATAAATTTGGTTTGAAAACAGACACCAGCAGTAATGCCAGCTGCTGTTGCTATGCAAAACCATAATATACCATTCCTGCATCCCCTCTTGAAAGCAATTGATCACATCTCAATTCCCTGGTTATGAATTATGTATTAAAGATAATTATAGGATGCTTTCCCCAACTTAGCGTGGCTCTGGCTTGTCACTGATTCATGCGTTAATGCCCACCTTGCTTCCTACTGTCCATCAACAAATCTCATAGCTGCATTTCAGAATCTTCGGGAGCAGGGGGACAGACGGGGTCTCCATCCTACTGACCCTCCCTGTGGAATTAGCACACACAATCCGGTCTCACTGCTGCATAATTTATGAAGGACAGACATTGGCGGGCACAGGAGGGGTGACCTGCTGGTTCATTTTTAATGAGATAAACAGGTCTTTCCGGGTCATCTGGAGCCTGGCACATGATCATGGAAGGTGATATCTCTCCACCGGGTGTGGCTGCTGTTCGCTTTGACACCCATCACAGTGACAGAGTTTCTGCAGTATCTTTAGATTGAACTCGCTTTAGAGACACACACGGGAAAGTCTTACTCCTCTCCCACACAAATACGTTCTAACAGTCTCAATTTTTTTCTGATAGTGAAAAGAAAACCTTTGAAAAGTTTTTCAGGCAACATTCACCTCGCCTTGTTTCTTATTGTAATTTATTGATGGAGTGAGATGTTAGACAGTATGAATGTTATTATTTCCCATACAGGTTGAAAAATAAGCTATCAAACAGATGGTGCAAACCGCAAAGCTGCCAAACACAAACCTTGGAACTGTTAATGGGTTGTTTTTTTGGTGGCCATTCTAAGACCGAATGAAAAGAGTATTAAAAAGAGTTCTTTTCTTCTGTCTGGTTTCCATTTAAAAAAGAAAATGTAGGAAATTCAATAAAACTCTTGGGTCAAATGTGTTTGATTAAATTGTCAGAGTGAACTTTTGTTACATAAATGTCAAGTTGATTTTTGCTATTTACCTGCAATTACATCACTTTGTGATGCTTTTACGTGACTGTAGGATAAAGGTTTTACACAGTGTGACAGATAAAACTGCGATCCTTTCAGCTGTGAAATAAGAGCGAAGCTGACTGCAGCAGACAGGAGGTGACAGGTGTGTGTTTGCCACTATATAAGAAAAAAATTCAATTAATTTCCCACAGAGAACGCTGCTGCCAAGGTGAGAGCATGAAGCGAGGAGGAAACCCAGGAAGGCATCAGTTGTTCTGCGTAGCCACACATTCAGCAATTAATGTCAGCTTAATGACGTTGCAGTCAGAACTCAGTAAAGATCTATATGCCCCCAGACTGTATAGGATTTCTTGCACTCCTTGGGGAGAAGAGATGAAAATTAATTTGAATTCCCTGAAATCACTGAATTTGCTTTTTATCAGCCTATAGACACATTACAGACACCCTAGGGAAAAGAGCATTAGGGGTATATTTTCTGCTTAACTATTTGCTGGCCCTCAGCAACAAGACGAGGCTCATTTATCTTGCTGTGGATCATTCCATTAACCCGCCAACATGTGTGTGTAGGTCTGCACTCACTGCCAAAGAAAAAGGGATGATTGAAAAAAGGAAGAGCTGAATTTGTGAAGCCATTTAATGCTGCCGGCCGCTTCTGAAGGGATTTCTTTTGTAAGAAAAGCTCTGAGACTCTGGCTCGTCACTGTTTTTATTATTTCAATATTGATTTTAATGCTGTTGCAATAATGCCTTTAATGCTTAAATAAATTTGATTTGAGGGTTGAGGAAGAAACTGAGAGAACCTAAATGGATGGGTGGGCGTAAATAAGCAGCTGATAACCTCTGATATACGCAGTCATATTTTTACATTAAAAGGTCTTCTTGGAATGTTCCCTCTGACATGTTACAGCTCTCTAAAGTGGCGACCAATGCCATATTCTCACATTTAATAAAAGCCAGATGATTCAATGAAAAATCAGAATCCTTCTATTTCCTCATCAGTTGACGTGTTGGTATAGATCTGTAGCTATAGGTTCTATAAGCAATTTCCATCAGTCGTCTAATCAGATTGCTCTCTCTCTCTCTCTCTCTCTCTCTCTCTCTCTCCCTGTTTTCAACCACATAAATACTACTGCAGGCTCTGTGTTCACATGTATCTAGCATCCAAAGGTTTTCCCACTGCAGTTGCCCACCAGCCCACCCCCCCACCCCCTTTCCGACCCCCACCTCATCCAAACTAGGGTCTCCTACTCCTTTTCTGTCAGTCACTTTCCCTCGTTCCCTTGAGGCGTCCCATTTCAGTGGTTTTAAGTCACAATGCTGTGGAGCAGCTGAATGGGTGGGGGGCATTTCACAGAGCAGTAGGTGGGAGTGGAGTCCAACCAAAGAGGGACTAGTGTTTAAAGAAAGGAAATTCTCTCTTTCACTGCCTCTCCCTGCTCTCTCCCTCTCTCTCTCTCTCCCTCTCTCTCTCTCTCTCTATCTCTCTCTCTCTCTCTCTCTCTCTCTCTCTCTTCTCTCTCTCTCTCTCTCCCTCTCCCAGTATCAGCTCTGTAGGTAGGCTCCAGTAAGCACTTAAGAGAAGAGAGACAGGAGAAGATGACAGAGCTGCCAGGACTGTGAAACACAGAACATTAGTTAGAGCTGCCTGATCGGGTGCGTTCTGACGCTGCTGCTGCATCTGCATCACTCTGCGGAGCGCTGGAATTCAGGTAAGACTTTCGTTGGAGGAAGATCTTTAAATAGATAAACAGCTTGTCAGAAACTTCAAACTGATGTGCTTTTCTTTTACTCTGCATAATACAAAGTGAAGATGAAGCAAGACTGTGCATGTTTTAATCTTGGTCAGTTTTTTGCTATGCAGACTTTAATGACACAATCTGCAATGCTGCATTCTTGATTGAATTCTTGATCATCATTATTGGTTTGTCAATTAGGCATCTACCAAAACTAATTGTGCCTGATGGTGCCGATTGTTGGAGTCTAACCTGCCAAGAAGGTTATAGTTGAGGTTAATAATAAAAAGATTGTTTCCACTCATCAAAGTAGCTTTTATAATTGGACATGGTGTTTAATGGCCATGCAGCTCACAGGCAGGCTTAGATCTGCATTTTACTGCATTCATCTGCTCAGCAATTAGGTTTTACTGCCAGATTTTTCTCTCTGCCTTAGTGTATGTAAGTAGATATATTTGTATGTGTGTGTGTGGTGTGTGTGTGTGTGTGTGTGTGTGTGTGTGTGTGTGGTGTGTGTGTGTGTGTGTGTGTGTGTGTGTGTGTGTGTGTGTGTGTGTGTGTGTGTAAATAAGCAGACATTGCTTTGTTTTGGCATTAATTGTATAGTAAATGCAGCATCAACGGGACTTCATGTGTTTATGTGATTCTGTCGTAATTACTGTAGGTGCATGCTATGGTTGCTAATGGAGTGTAGACTTGTGAGATCTATGAAACAGGCATTACTGTGCTTTATTGTAGATGCTGCTGGCTGGTTCAGCTCCTGTAGCTTTAAGATTCACTCAGATGGCTGAATGACAGGGTGCATCTCAGTCTCTGCCTCAGTGATCCTGAACTGATTCAGATACAGATTATATAGACACAGGTGATCTACATGAGGGAATACTGATGAGGGGGGGCTTAAGAAGTGTGGCAGTGAAGATGCAGTACTGACCAAAATGGACAAACAGAAACTGCAGAAAGCAAATTAACAGGGTTTCCGATAGTCTGTGAAAATATGTGTTTCTGCCTGATAAAGCTCAGGACAGGGAGATATGATCAGAGCAAACATCTTCTGTGCTGTTTCTTAGAAGGATGGATGTTCCTTTTTGATACACTTTTACGATACTATAGTTTTACATGAAAAGATCATAGTACTGAAAACTCATTGGCACATAACGTGTTGAAGTCACAACCATATATATATATATATATATATATATATTAAAACATGGTGCCCGATTGCACTTGTATTGCAGGTTTGGCATATAAATATTTCATGATACGTTGTCTATGCACATGAGTAACCAGTGACACTCGAGATAATGATGAGTGGGAAATGGGTCTTTGTTTGGGCAGCTGCTGGATCCCAGTGCTCCCAGAGCTCTGTAACAGGGTGACTGTCTTTAACCTCACTTAACTTCTCTGCCAGTGATGTAGAAATTACTAATATTTAGATTATTTAATATTTAGCCTCACTTTCATATTTTCGCATTGCTGAGTGAAACCAGCCCTGAAATGTTTTTTTTCAACATTTCTGTTGTCTTCTGGCAAATTAATCCATATATTATATTATATTTCAATCATTTTTACTTATTCACTATCACAGTTAATACCTAACATGTCACTGTCTTTATAAAACTTCCTTTCTTTATAAAAAAAAAAAAGAGAGAGAGTTCTTGTGAAAACCCCATGATCATTTTGGGCTGATTATATCTGATTTTAAGGGTAAAAAATGTTTTTAAGTAATTTTTTTAATATATGTTTTTCAATATAAGGTCCAAAACGTCACACAAATTAAGACAAATCAATGTCAGATTTAAAATATGCACCAATGACAGTCAAAACATGGTTGTCTTGTTTCCTTCTGTCGCTGTCACACAGTCAGATTAGTCATCAGCACATAACAAAGACCCCCTCAAAGAGTGTTAGCATTCCAGATGGTTTGTAATGTTCCTCAGATGCTAATGTGTGATGGGAAAGGAGAGGAAGTCTTGGAACTGTGGGATCTGTGATGCTTTTGTACTGCTCACTCCTCTATTGGAGAAGTCCAATAGATGAACACATGTGGTAGACACTTCATTCTGACACTTTGCTACCACTGGTGACCCCGCACATTAGAATACATGAACCAAAATGTTTTGTGAACAAGGTGGAAACCCTTTTCAGTGGGGCATACTATTTAAAGGCAAGAAAATGGCAAAAACTGGAAAGCCAATGAACAGGCAACCCTGGGGAATGGGGGTCATTAAGCTCAGACAAGAATCTGAATGGAAGGCACTCCCATTTTGGACACACAACACACTTCAGCCCTTAATCACAGACATGGATAAACAGATGTCCGGGTATCACAGCCAACATGCTTGTTTCATTGTTATTGGGGATGGGAAAAAGAAGCCTTTTCATCCCAATCAAGTAAATAATTCATTATATTGTTGCTGAATATGCAGACATTACATTGTCTGGACAACACAAGAGTAGAGAGCTTCTTCAGTGAAGCTCGTTGTTTTACTGTGTTAGACAGTAGAATCACGTTCTCTGACACATTTTCAGATGCACGTTCACATGTTTTCAATTACCTGCTGCAGATCAAATGCTAGCCAGCTTGAGATAACATACACAAGATGGAAGCTGTCAGCTACAGACAGGGATCATAAGAAGGTTCCCAGATGAGGATTTGATTTAAAGTAAATCCAGTTCAGTGTGAAGCGGATAGAATGAAAGAATACAGTTCAAATTGTTGGGATAAAACAGGTGACATTGATATTATGGCTGCTAATCCTCAATTCCCCATGCTGTTAATCTAATAAATAACAGGTCACCAGCATCCAGCCAAGAACAATGATAAGCTTCCAGCTTTTCTATCTAGACTTAGTGAAAATTGCAATGTGAAACAGAAGCACCGCATGGATGGAGCCATTAAGAATATTGATGGTCCTCGCTGGGAGCTGTGAGCCAAACCCCAATGCAGGAAAAGCAAAATTTAACCTTAACTGCTGTCAAATGACTGACCCAATGAGGACTCACCAAACACCCATTTAGTCTGAACCATCGTGTCAAAGCTGGAAATTGGTTTTTGGATGAAGAAGTAGTCATTTTTGCCATGATATCAATCAAAGATGTAGGGTCTGGACCAGCTTCCTGCTCAGTCTTGGCAGAAAACATCAAGTATTTGTGCCTGTAGCCGTTCTTACATCCTCAACCACCTTATCAGTCCTGCACACACTAACCCCCACCTTCCTTTCTCCTTCTGTCATCAGGCAGATATTCAAGGCTGGACTTTTCTGTGCCTGGGCACATTAGTAGTGCAGGGTTGAAGTGAAAATGGTCTATCAGATTATTATTTTTTTAATTCTGCCCACTAGAAGCTCAGTTGAATCTATGGTGCTGCAGGAAAAAAAGCTCACAGTTGTACTATTGCTGATTTTAAATGATAAATGATTCTCTTGTTAACTTTAACAGCACAGCATATTGTCTTTTATTGTGGTGAAGTGTCAGACGGAGCAGGCAGGTGCAGCCAACGCCACTTCAGCGGGATGCTGAAACATAATGATGCATCTCTGCTGTGCAGTTTAAACCAGCTCTGTTGTTCTATCCACAACATAGAGTCATTCAATTCACCTCTCTCACTGTGATTGTATGTTTTTCAGCTGTTTCGGGTTTGTCGTTCTCGGAGCTTCTCCCACTTTTCAATTTAGAAAAAAATGATAAACTGACAAAATAAACCATGACTCGTGGTCATTTCATACTTTTTGAAAGGCCTTCAGACAATAACGTTTTATTCATTCCTCATGTCGATGACCCAGATTTGGATTCTAAAGAGGCAGAGTTGACTTTTGTCTCGCTTGACCTGAAAATGCTTCATAAACAAAATCACACACATCCACGTCAGTTTAATATTTTATTTCTATTTCCTATTTAACATTTTCAGCAATGTTATTTGTTTAATATTTTCTTCTGGGACTGTATTTGTAGTTTCCTTCACCTAGTATTAATAGGTTTTGAACTGAATTGGGGCACACTGCATTTGTTTGTTGTAAATTAAAAACAGCATGTTTGCATCAATCTGTACTTAGTAAATCTTTAATTCGGTGTATGCTCACCCCACACAAACTGAATAGACCACCTTTGATTTTGGTGTATATCCATTTTATGTTGCAGGAGTTGTAGCAGTCCAAGTCTCATCAGTAATCAAGTTTCTCTGCAGTCAGACTGGCAGCCAGAGATCTGCTGAACTGAGACTATTGGAAGTTCAAATATATAAGGTTTCAGCTTATCTTTAATACTAACACATATACTATGGATAAACCTGCTCATTCTATGGTTTTTCTTTATTTCCATGACTAGTTACATTGTGGATTTTTGCTTAAGGCATCAAAACTATGAATGAACACAATTGGAATTTAGCAGTTATCAAAATCAATTAACCAATCAATCTTTATTTATACAACTTCGGTTAAAACAAAATTGTCTTTAGGCGCTTTACAGAAGCCCGGGGCCTGACCCCCCAACAAGTAATAGTGGCAAGGAAAAACTCCTCTTTAAAAGGAAGAAATCTTGAACAGGACCAGGCTCACGTAGGGGGACCCTCCTGCTGATGGCCGACTGGGTTGAGAGAGAGGAGAAGGGGGAGGACAGGTAGAGGAGAGAATAGGCCGAGATCATGTAAGTACATTAATTATAACAAGCTGCAGAGTAAAACAGGTTTGAAATTTAAATTCTTCAAAATAGCCTTCCTTTGCTTTGATGACTGCACAGTCTCGGCATTCTCTCAGCGAGGTTCATGAGGAGGTCACCTGAAATGATTTTTAGAAAGTTTTGCAGGAGTTCCCAGTGATGCTGAGGACTTGTTGGGCTTTTTGCCTTTACTCTGCAATTCATCTCATTGCAAACCAGCTCCAGTGGGTTTAGGGCAGGTGACTGTGGCGGCTTGTCCATCTGGCGCAGCAGCACTCCATCACTCTCCTTCGGCAAATAGCCCTGATACAGCCTGGAGGTGTGATTGGGGTCACTGCAATGTTGAAAAATAAATGATGGTCCAACTAAATGCAAACCAGTTGGGATGGCGTATCGCTGTGTATCTGGTAGCCATGCTGGTTCAGCGTGCTTTCAATTTTGAGTGAATCCCCAACAGTGACACAGACAAAGCACCCCACACACCCCCATGCACCAAACCTCCTCCTCTGTATCACGATGGGAACCATGTCTGTAGAGAATGTTGAGCGTTTCTCCTCCTGGAACCAAAGATTTCAAGTTAGGACTCAGATTTGTCCAATGTCCATCCTTTGTGTTTCGCGGCCCAAACAAATCTCTTCTACCTCTTGCTTTTCCTAATTAGTGGTTTCTGAGCAGCTCTTTGACCATAAAGGTAACAGCTGATTAGAGACACATACGTGACTAGAACTCAGCATGACATCAGTCTGAGCTCTTATCTGAGCTGCTGTTAACTTGCAATTTCTGAGGCTGCTGACTTGGATGAACGTATCCTCAGCAGCAAAGGTGACACTTGGGCTTCCTTTCCTGGAGCTGTGAGCCAGTTTCATCTTGCCATATATCAGTTGTCAAATAGGGCTGTCAACTGTGTGTCAACCTGACTTCTGCACAGCACAGTGGATTTTCCCAGCCCCATTAAGAAAGCTTCCATATACTTTGATTCATAGTTTTGATCTCTTCAGTATGTTTGTATAATGTAAAAAGGAGTAAAACAGAGAAAAATAAACATTGAATGAGGAGGCGTATCCAAACTTTTGACCGACAGATTTATTCCTAACGCGCTGATACACAACCCTCACACTGGTGCTGTAGCAGCAGATTAAATGCATGTCACATTCAACCACAACTGTTGAATAAAACAATTATACCGTCCAATGCCTCCTAGTAGCGATCCACAGTGTGAACATGACAGAGGAGTTAGCTCTGGGGTTTTCCTAACTACAACATCGCAGTGGGATGTGCCCAAACGATATGATCAACAAAAGAACAATCAACCACCGATAATGAAAAACAGCAAACACTGCTGCTGCTGCAGAGGACACTTCTCTCATCTATTTGTGAGTAAAGCTGAATCCGCCAGGATGGTGGATTCTCTCGCAGAGCCCGTTCAGCTCTCTCAGGGTCGCCTTACTCACAGGTCCAGATGGAGAGCAGCCAACCTTCAAAGTGAATAAGCCCGAACTAAAACCTTATCAGTGACTCAAAGCAATTTTTTGCCTATTTTGCTGATATAATCCTTAGATTGTCATGTGAGGGCACACTGCAGTAACTCTATTTGCGTGAGTGTGTGTGTGTGTGCGTGCATGCATGCGTGCGTGCGTGCGTGAGTGTGTGTGATGTCACCATGTGCTGATGTGCCAGGAGCAAATGCCTCTCCTCTTGTGCTCATTACCTGCTTGAATGCACACCTGAAAATGGTGAAAAAGATTCAATCTTGCGTTTCAGATCTGTGACCTTCCTGCCACATGACGTTTTTGTACTGCCGGCTCACATAACACAAGCTCTCTAAAGTAACACTGGACCATGAACAATTTTTCTGGAGTTGAATGAAACCAAACACCATTTTGAAATAAAGGAATTCAAATCAGCTCAAATGCAGTCAGAAAAAAAACTAAATGCTGCTGTTATCTATTCCAATTGTAGGTAGTATAACCTATAGAAATTGAAGGGTCTTGCTTTGCTGCCAAATCATTACATTATAAGATCAACTTCCATGGATATTCTATGCATCTGTGGATTATCCAGAGGAATCGAAGTACCGGTAGAGCTAAGACTAGCAGAGGCAGGAAAAGTTGGAAAGTGCCTCATGGGCAGATGTGGAATAGTGAGGAACAGGATTCTCTTAATTTAGAGTGTAGTTGTACTGGTATATCAGTTGAAGGGATTTCTGTTCAGATCTGGTCAGTTGACAACCCAGGATTTGTTTCTCAAGCTTTTTCTCCTCCTGGTCAGAGTCATGCTGCCCAGAACAGCACGTGTGGTAACTGTGTGACATTGTCTTGACAGTTTGATCCACTTTCAAAAGTGCAGTAACCAAATTCAATGAACGTGTCAAATTTCATCATCCCCTGCCCAGCTCAACCCAGTTCCCTGGACTGTCTTAGTGTGAAACCGCCCTAATTAACAGGTGAAAGAATTCAGTATACATACTCTATATACATTCAGTATATACAGTATACAGAGTCCAAGTACACCAGTAGTCATCTGTGGCCTTACCTTAGACTACAGAGTTAAAATACCAGGTGGGGATTGTTAGACTTTACTGCAGCCTGTCTGAACAGGTAGAAAAGGAAAAACTACAGATCATCAAAGTGACATTCACACACTGCTCCTGCAGTAACGACCACTTCTTCTACCTAAGGAATGAATTTCCAGATGGCATCTGGTCACTTATGTTGAAAACATGTGCTAAATGCAACACAGGCTGCAACCAGGTGGAAGAGATTTTCTTTGGTCATATTTAAACAATTTGAGCAAAAAGTAACAAAGATTAGAGATCCCGTAATGTGTGATTTTACATTTCAATGAGAGGCCAGACTGTAGAAGTTCCAGAATTCCATAAGAGCAAAGCTGGTTGAACATCTCATAGTTGATGAGGTCATCAGATAACATGTCAATAACATGACTGAGTAGAAACAACTCACAAGTTTTCAACTAAATGTTTCACTGTGGAAAAGTTATTTGAAGCTGTCTACAAACCTTCAAAACAATGCTAAAATTGTAAATGATATTTCTTTGAAACTGTTTCAGATTCAGCAGTTTTTACAATATGAATCTGTTGACTGAATCATTACATTCTGCCTGTATTTACAGTTAATATTATTCTATGGATCAGGGATGCCGGTTGACTGTGTTACAGCTGAAATGATAATATCCGAGCAGAGCTCGATGCACGTTAATGTGCCTCTCTGAAGATAATTTACCTTTCTGTCTGTACTGTCTTTAATGTAGGGCACCCACCCAAGGTTGACATCTGTATAGACGGCTCTGCACTTGGCTCTTCCTTCTATAGTAACTGCAGTGCCAACATGGGCATGAAAATTATCCTCTTAGCTTGTATATCCATGAGCCTGCTCTTTGAACTCTCCACTCCTGGCCTGGTCAGAAAAATAATCCGCCACCGTAGAGAAGCTCTGATGCCTAAAAAATCCCAGGAAAACATAACCCTGCCCCTTCCAGACCAGCCAGTGGTGTTTAACCACGTCTATAACATCAATGTCCCCTCGACCTCCCTCTGCTCTGTGGACCTTGATTTGCCAGGCGGGCCTGAGGTCAAACACGAGACACCACTGAAAGAAATACAGAACATGGAGCATATAGAGCACACTGAAGATGGCGACAACCAGATTGTGTTCACACATCGCATCACTATCCCGAAGCAGGCATGCAGCTGCAGAAACCAGCTGCTGGATCTTAAAACTATCCTGAATAGGCTTGAGATGCTGGAGTTGGAATTGTCAAGTCTGAGAGAGCAGTGTTCCAGTGGGGCTGGCTGCTGTGGAGCTCAGGTTACAGGTAATTTCCAACCTTCAGACTGGTTAAGAACCTTTAATAGCAGCTAGTTTGAAATGATCCTGAAAGCAGGCAGCTCTAAAGAATCAACCATTTTTGAAGCATTCTTTCCTCTTCTTTCTCCACAGGTGAAATTTCCACCAAACCTTACTGTAATGGCCATGGGAACTGGAGCACCGACACATGCAGCTGCATCTGTGAGCCTGGATGGAAAGGCCATAACTGCAGCGATCCCGAGTGCCCCGGTGACTGTCAGGACCAGGGCCGCTGCCTGAATGGCAGATGTGAATGCTTTGAGGGTTTTGGTGGTGAAGACTGCAGTAACGAGCTCTGCCTGCTGGACTGTGGTGATTATGGTCACTGTGTCAACGGTGTCTGCCTATGTGAGGAGGGCTTCAGCGGGGAGGACTGCAGCCAGACAAACTGCCTCAACAACTGCTTCGGCCGTGGAAGTTGTCATGAAGATGAATGCGTTTGTGATGAGCCATGGACTGGATATGACTGCTCTGAAATCATCTGTCCAAATGACTGTTACGATCGTGGCCGGTGCATTAATGGCACCTGTGAGTGTGATGAAGGCTACACTGGGGAAGACTGCGGTGATTTATCCTGTCCTAGTCATTGTAACAACCATGGCATGTGCTTGAATGGCCAGTGTGTGTGTCAGACTGGCTACATTGGAGAGGATTGCTCAAAGCGCTCCTGTCCAAAGAACTGCAACGAGAAAGGCCATTGTTTCAATGGAAAATGTATCTGTGATCCAGGACACGAAGGTGAAGACTGCTCCATCCTCTCATGCCCCGACAACTGCAATAGCAGGGGCGAGTGCATTAATGGAGAATGTGTGTGCGATGCTGGCTACCAGGGTGAAGACTGCAGTGTTCTCGCCTGTCCTAACAATTGTCTGGACCGCGGAAACTGTGTTAATGGACAGTGCATGTGTGACAAAGGCTACAGCGGGGAGGACTGCAATATTAAGACCTGTCCAAAGAATTGCATGGGACGGGGGGATTGCGTGGATGGCAAGTGTATGTGCTTTACTGGTTTTAAAGGCAAAGACTGTGGTGAGATGACCTGCCCCAGAGACTGTATGAACCAGGGGCACTGTGAGAATGGAAAATGTGCTTGCCATAATGGTTACACGGGCGAAGATTGCAGTCAGAAGACGTGTCCCAAAAACTGTCATAACAGAGGCTACTGCATTGATGGTGACTGTGTATGTTATGAAGGTTTCACTGGGACAGACTGCTCCATAATTGCTTGCCCAAGTGACTGCCTAAACCAGGGACACTGTAAAAATGGAGTATGCGTCTGTGACGAAGGATTCACAGGAGAGGACTGTTCAGCGGGTAGGCAGAGTTTGGTATAGGATAAAGTTCATGATATACTATACTCATACACGCACGCTTACATATATGTGATATCTAGCAATTTTTCCATGAATATGTGTATAAATAAATAGAATGGCTACTTTCTCTGAAATCTCCGCTATTTTGAAAGGCTTGTCAGATCAAAAGCTAATTTTTTATTCTTCCCATAGTCTCACCACCCAAGGACCTAACAGTAGTGGAGGTGTCACCGGAGGCCGTGGACCTCTCCTGGGAGAATGAGATGTGTGTTTCAGAGTACTTAATAAAGTATGCACCCACTGTTCCTGGAGGCCTGGAGCTGGACATGCAGGTACCTGGGGACCAGAAGAAGGCCACATTGCTAGAGCTTGAACCTGGAGTGGAATACCTGATCAGTGTCTATGCTTTGCTCAACAACAAGAAGAGTGTTCCTGTCAATGCTAGAGTAGCTTTGGGTGCGTCAAGGTCTTTCAGGATATCAGAAATCTAACTGTATAACTTTTAATGCACTCAGAATTTTAACCTGTGCATTTCAGATTTGCCAAAGCCTGACGGACTCAAGTTCAAGTCAGTGCGAGATACATCAGTGCAGGTAGAGTGGGACCCAATTGACTTTCCCTTCGATGGCTGGAACCTCATCTTTAGAAACATGGTAAATGCTGGTCGAAGATGTGATGGACATTCTCGGTTCTACTATATTGTCGCACCCGTTGTTGCAACACTGCGCTTTCTTCTCTTTGAAATACACTCAATCGCCCTTCCACCACAAGTGGATGCCATCACTATAGACACAGGAATTTCATTATATATAAGCGTATTATATGGAAAACATCTTCAAAGTTCAAAGTAAATGGACTGGATCTGCTGAAAGCCACACTGTGATAAAACACCACTAATTTCTTGTTAGAGCTTCCACACACATTGTCATTAAGGATTATCTGGTTTAAAGTTTGTTTTCTGTCATTCTACACAAGTGGTGACATGATGTCACAATGGTTTTTAAGGGTTATTTATCTGTGCTGGCAGAAAGAAGAGGATGGCGAAATTCTGAACTTTCTTAGCCATCCAGAGACCATGTTTGAGCAGTCGGGCTTGGGCCCTGGCCAAGAGTATGAGGTCAAGCTGGAGGTTGTTAAAAACAACAAACGCGGACCACCTGCCTCGAAGAATGTGATCACAAGTGAGTTTACGCTTTCATTGTGTCAGGAGCTTAAGCTGCCACCACTGAGACGCGTCTCATGTTTGCATCAGTGTACCACTGTAGGATTTTCTCAGGTCAAGACCTGTGAAATTATCATTGAATTTTAAACTGCACCCTGGATTCAACATTTGCCGGGTTCCCTCGTTGCCGACGATCGATGTTCTTACCAGTTCTGTCTCTAATCAGTTCACCATAATTACTGACATCTGTACTCACTTTAGGGAGGCCATTTATAGTAATTCTTACTCTATTAAATATAAAAACATTTTACAAAAATTGGAAGAGAGACCAATTGTGTTCTCAATTTAACCTGTTGAAAAAAATTAAATAAAAGCATCTTGTGTGGAATTTCATCAATGTAAAACTTGTCTAAGCAAACAAGTATAAAGCTCATATGTTATGTCTTTCAGGTAAATTAAAGGCGGTTGTTATTCTTATATAAATTGCGTTGTCTGTGATACTTCATGGCCGAACATAAAGATATTTATAATACCTTCATGGATTCTGCATTTTGGTATCCAGAGCAGTAAATAATAAATGTCTTCATCCACTGATTGATATCTGTGGCCTTTTTACACTGCAAAAATGGTGCCTGCTGGCCATTAATTATCTGCAGCATGACCGCAGATGTATGAATCTGCAGTAGCAGCCTGACATTAGACGTGTCCTAAAGGGACAACTGCATTCATAAAATTCAATTACAAAAAATGGCGGTCCTCCATCTCCAGCAAATTGTCACATCACAATTAACAACCACCAGTGATTGTAATAAAATGTTTAATCATCTGTTCACAGAATATGTCGTTTTACTTATAAAGATCATTTTTAAAGATCAGCTTTTCTGTGTCACCCTTTGTTCCTCCAGTGATCGATTCCCCAAACCATGTAGACATCCGTGACGTGACAGACACCACGGCACTGGTGACCTGGATGCCGCCTGTTGCAGAGGTTGAGGAGGTCAGTATTTCTTATGGACCCAGCTCCAACCCCGCAGACCGCAACATGGTGGAGCTGTCATCCACTGAAACCCAGTACCACCTGGGAGGCCTCCACCCTGACACCCAGTATGAAGTTTCTCTGACAGCCCACAAGGGAGAGTGGAGCAGTAATCCCGTCCATGAGTCTTTTCTGACAGGTTAAAGTAAAATCTTGAATAACATGATAAAGTGTCAGTGTGATCAATTCAAATGTGTTAGCTGACCTTTATATAAACATGTTTCCATGTTATAGAGCTGGATGCTCCAAAGCACTTGAAGACAGCTGAAATAACAGATGAGAGCATCACTCTTGAGTGGGAAAACAGTCGAGCTCAGGTTGACAACTACCGCATCAAGTATGGACCTTTGTCTGGAGGAGAGCACAGGGAACTACTCTTTACCCCAGGAGCCAAAGACTACACCCATGCCAAAATCACTGGTACACACACACACACACACACACACACACACACACACACATATACATGCACACGCACGTGCATGCATGTGCATGTGGATGGTTATGCTAAAAAGTCTTTAAATATATTTTGTACTGTTCTGTGACCGGGGGGTCTATGGAGATAAGAAACTCTTACATCAGTGTCAGTTAATCTATGTTAATCTCATTTTTATCTATTTAAAGAAGAAATCTGGGTAGAGTGTAGACTGTTCTTTGCATGTTTGTCAAAGTGCCTCATGCCACAAATATGCCACAAACACAGGATATCACTGATTAATCAGTGATTAAAAGCTAATATAAATGAGGGAATAAAAACAATGGCTCAAGATCATCAGTCTAGGACCAAGAACAGTAAGAGGTCACAAAGAGGAGCCATGACAACATATAAACATCTGAGGTCCTTCCTATTCTTTAGTGCTATTGGTCCTGAATCCACCACCAAAAGAACCCTGGATACCAATGTCTGTTTTAAATAATAAACAGACTGAAGGAAGACCCTTCTGTGAATCAGATACGAACAGAATATGGGTCAGACGGCAAGATAACTTTACATTTATTCTACCAAAGGACAAAAACAAGAATGAAGCTGCTCCTCAGCACCAGCCGGGTCAAAGTCTGGGTTATAGTTTAATATAAAATCAGAAGAAAATGAGGAGATTGTGTTACGAGACACCATCATTTCAGCCTTTTGATACCTCCCTGGCTACCACAGTTTCCAGTGGTTTCCAGTTTCAGCTATAAAATGCGCTTTTACAGCTTAATTATGACACACTCAAGGTGAAGTGAGCTATAGCTACATTGTCCTTGAGATCTTGTGTTCATGGAAGCTAACCTCAACATTTTCCCACATGCTTCTTATCTGTAATTGCCTCCACGCATGTGGTTTTATGGATAAAGCATTTACAGAGTATAAAGCGTGATTTCATGCTGCAGGACTCCCATGAGTTAAAGAAGACATTAATGTCTTAAATATAGCTAGCAAAAGGTTCAGTAGCCTGCTGTATCATGGCAAGTGTTTTGCTTCTCTCACATGGACCACTATAGACCCATTATTGTAAATGCAACACTTATATTCCAGAGTGAGCTCAGACATCCCATGAAATCTAATTAGGCTGAAATCTTTTGTGCAATCAACTTGTGTGAGAGCATTTCTGTGCTTGCCTTGGATTTAGGGACCGAGCTAAGCAGCTGTCTACTTGACTGCTGAGCCCTCCCATCATTCATTTAGTGACACCTCACTGCATTTCTACAAACAAAGCATGACAAAGTGTTGCACCAGGTTTTTATTTTGGCATATTTTATAGGCCTGAGAGCCGGCACAGAGTATGGGATGGGTGTAACAGCAGTGAAAGATGAGCGGGAGAGTTTGCCAACAACCACCAATGCAGTGACGGGTAAGGGGAACGGCACAGTTTCTATACACCATGATGACACAATAACTGTAACATTTTCGGTTGTCTGCTACCTAAGATAAGGAAAAAACAGTAAATGAGTAAAAAAAAAAAAAGGATGTATTGATTTCTAACTTTCAAGTTATTCTTGAAGATAGTTGGAGAATTTTATATGTTTAATGGAACATTTTTTAAAGACTTACAGCAGAGACCTACATAAATTACAGGACTTTAATGTGGGTCTTTGTGACCTGCTCTTTTTTAACAGCAGCTCACAAGCCATGAAAAACCAAGTAAAACAGCAGCTGGCAGACAGATGCACAGCAGGAGGTGCCTGAAGGTTTCACTGTAAAAGTTTAGGATTCCTGATAGATGTGTGGAATACCCTTTTTAACATTTTAAAAGATATCTGTGGTAACAAACAATAATTTTCCAAAAACCTTGGTGACAATATCTCATCATCAACATCTCCATTGTTCAAACACAGTTGACACCGTCAGTTTGCACTTTTTTTTAATTAAGTAATTTTAAAACCATGTCAATACTTTTCCAACATCCCTTCTCCACCTCTTTAATTAGCACTGGATTCTCCAAAGGACCTAATTGTTACCAAGGTGACAGAGACCACCATGTTGCTGGAATGGAGACACCCCCAGGCTAAACTGGACTCTTACAGGCTGGTTTATGTATCTGCCGATGGCCACAGAAGTGAGGAGGTACTGCCGGGTGATTTAAAGTCATACAGCCTGATGGAGCTCACCCCTGGCATGCTTTACACCATCAGCATCAACACTGAGAGGGGCAGCAGGACCAGTGCACCCATAACCATCTCAGCATTCACAGGTTAGTACTGCTCTGTTAAACACCAAAGACATTTCATCATTTGTTAGTTTTGGCCTTCGTTGATATCGCTGCTAAAATTCTGACTTTCACCAAAGGCTTTTGTAAAAAAAAGAATAACTGTCAGAGTTTTGATGAATGCATCATATACAATATGTGTTTGTCCTTCACCAATGTCGTTCTTAACATAAAGCACTTTGGGCAAGAGCCCACATCCAAAGTTCAACTTGTGTATGTTTAGGAACATGATTTTGAACCAGGAAGAATTTTGAACATTGATTTATTTTTCAAATCCACATTTTATTAGAGTTTGATTATTTAGGTATGAATTCACAGAGCCCTAAAAAACATCCAATGGCTTTTATTGGTCTCTGTTTGGCTCAATAAAATATATATAGCTTTGCCTGATTTAAAACCATGCAATGCATCAAAAGAAATAGTTGCATTATTTAATACTGAAAAAATAGAATCCTGTCTGTTTAGTTAATGTATCATTTTCTTATTTCCTAATTGGAGATACCAGGTTCACTAATGTGTTAAATTGATATTCAGCAGCTCTTTTCACAGTAGTTTCCAGCTTCAGGACAAGAGATGGCCACATTAGAGCCTTTTAGAAATAGTGTGACACGTTTACCTTATTATACATTTTCCTTGAGCCTGTGAGAAATCATGAGGAATAACCATGTGAGCTGCTCTTCACTGCATTACTCTGGAAACAGTATAATGTGAACTTTCTCGCTATAATTGCCTCTCTAGCTGCCTGTAGGCTCAGTGGACTGCAGATACAGGAAGAGGGTTCAGATAATTAACACAAGATATTAAAGGGCGAGAAGTTTCTCCACATGATTTAATGAAGAGAAAAGTGCTCACAGACACAAATAATGAACTGGTTTGTCATTATTTTGCACTAAAATAAATGTAATTTAAATCGAAGAGCATTGTTTCATGCAGAAAACAATCACTTTTTTTAGTTATTTATTTACTTCAGGAGCAAAAAGACATCATCAACATACAAAGAGTAGATGGCTGTTATCAGCTCTTTTTATGATGATGTTGTATGACAGGGCTGATTTTACTGCAGATTCTAACTGGAGACATTTGACTCCCCTGAAAGTGTCAACCGGCAAATCAAATTCCTCTCAGATTCCCCCAAAACTTTAGTGTGTCAGATTGGATTGAAAAAGAGTCAATTTTAGTATTTCAAATCCTGGTCCTTGTCAATCAATTATCAGCCAATCAACAGTCTAGGAACTAAAAGGAATGTGTTCTTTTTATTGGTTCTCTATCACTCCTGTAACCCTCCTTTGATGTCCTATCATAACCCAGAGGAGGAGAAGCCAGTTGTGACCCATTTCACCATCAGTGATGTGTCCTGGGACAGCTTTCATTTGTCCTGGTCTACCAAGGACGGGGCCTTCCAGGCCTTCCTGATCAAGGTCACGGATGCAGAAACGAGTTCTGATGTCCAGAACCATACCCTGCCTGCTGCTGCTCAAAGTCTCGCCATCTCTGATCTCTCTGCTACTACCTGGTACAGAGTCAATCTGTATGGGTTGTACAGGGGGGCTCTCTTAGCTCCAGTCTATGCTGACACTATCACAGGTATCAACATCACATCATATTCTCATTTTGGCTGTCTTCCTTCTTCATTTGCTGAACGAAGCAAATTCTTTTTTGAATCTCTCACTGTATCTAATCAGTACACTCTTATAAAGTTTAGTAAAAAAAAAAATCATCAGGTCAGCAATAGGATCTCATTTAGTCATGCATCTTCAGCAAATATATGACAGAATGAGAACCTATACTTGAAAAAGTTGGTGTCTGTCACCATCCAAAAGGCTGAAGAGCAATTTGATCCATCAGAATTTTAATGATTGGGATCAGTCGAGTATAAGAAAGATGAGAGGACTGGCAGAGGAAATAAAAAGCAACAAAGCATTGTTTCCCCATTTTTGTGAGGACTCTCTTCAGTATGCAGCCCCAGTTCTCCCAGTATGGGCTGATTTCCATTCTTATGCTGCGACTGGCCCTGGGTTTGGGCACTGCTTTGCCAGGGGTTTCTAGGGCCATGCATAATATGGCATGAGCTCAATTTTGGCCCACTGTCTGCATGCTAATGACTGCAGAAACCAGTTCAACATTTTTCATTTGAATCACTTAATCCAAAAGAACCCAAAACCCAAACAACTTCTGAATACAAGTGTCAACTAATTTAACTATATTATGCATGGTGGTCAGTGAAGGAGAGGTTTGTGGTCTAAGTCTTCTTTAGAAACCAGCCAGGTCTTTGATCAAAGTCAGTGGAAGATTTGATTAATTGTGCAGTTATTTCATTTTTTAGTAGGTGAGCTAGTGCCTCCAATAATGCGCTCTCCTGTTTGTTTAAATTGGTTCTGCAAGTCTCAGTAGAGGGACATGGTGAGGGGAAGGAAGTAGGGGTGGGGAAATCAAAAGTGGGTCACCAAGTGGCAGCTGATGGATGTGGCTCAGTTGAAAGTGCTCTGTGGTTAATATAAAATGACAGCTTATAGTGATTTTGCTGCTTGAATACTCATTAATACCATTTCTTATCAGGAAAAACACTGCGGTCTAAGACAGACGGTGGTTCACGAACCCCTGAAACTCCACTCGCCACATCGTTTTAATGAGCGGCAGGGATGAGCTTTATTGAATCTTTCCTTAGCCTCTCGTACCAGCCACCATTAAAACTCTGTTCCATGTACTGGTAGTTTTATCTTCTCATACCAAAGGTTTTTTTCATTACTAATTGGTCTCAGCAGAACCCCATAAGAAAGAAGCTGTCCAGTCTGGACTCTATGGCTTTTTTCTTTCTGCTAAAAATGACCACACAACAATCTCAATTACATCTGAATGTTTGACAGAACCTTTGCATTTGAAAGCCACTCTGGGGTCAAAAAGTAGAAGGAAAAGAAAAATAGAATGAGAAAATATTAAATCCTTATATTTGTCCCAATAGCTTAGATTTCATTTCTACTGATTTCACTCTACAGATTCAAACTCTTTGTTTTCTGCTTCTATATTTCCATATAAATGTTTGCGTTTGCACAGAAATCCAAAGCAGTCTTCTGGCAGAAGAGACAACTAAACTTTCCCCTGTCATCCAGAGGCTGAACCAGAGATCCAGGCCCTCCTGGTCTCTGAAGTCACCCCTGAGAGTTTTCGGCTGACGTGGATGGCTGAGGAGGATGCTTTGGACACCTTTGTGATAATGGTCAGCCCAGCTGATGACCCAGGTCATCCAAAAGAGCTTGTGCTGGGAAGTGAGAAGCGAAGCGTAGCCATTGCAAACCTTACAGAGGATACAGAGTACAGAATCGAAATGTTCGGCCTCAGTTTTGGAAGAAGCACCAAATCTGTGCAGGAAAGTGTCAGAACAGGTAAAGTGTGCAGAGAGAGTGAGAGTGCATCTGGGTCTTTACTGTTTCCTGTTCTTTAAATCTTTAGCCTATAACACAGTGGTGTCAAACTCAAATACCCAGTGGGCCCAAATTCAAAACTGGGAAAGTCACAGGCCAACATTGATATTTATTGAAAAAAATCTTCCTCCAGCTATAACAGGAAACCTTTTGATATGGACCAAATGGACCAAACTAGTTTTGCTCAACAACTGAACATGGAACAAGCAAAGCTTAACACAATACAATATATAATTTATTATTGCACACATGCAAAATCAAAATTCAAATAAAAATAACACATCACTGGCATTCATTTCTTCTGTTTTAAATTTCAACAGCAATCTTTTTCAGTTGTAAGTTAATGTAATGTAAATGTAATGCCTTTTCATCTCTTCTACTTTCTGGCGCCTTTGAGTCATTTCCAGGTGTTTGTGCATGTCTTGGTGTTGCATTTTATAGTGTCATCTGTTGTTGTTCTCCTTGTAATGCACATTGGCTCCACATGCAAGGCAGACAGGTCTGTCTTTTACATATCTAAATAGATATTCTGCCTCTTACCTGTTCAGAAAGGTCCTATTTTCTGCCTTTCCTTTAATCATCACCTTATATGCTAATGCTAATTCAACGTCGCTATGACTACTTCCTCTCTCTTGGTGGTTGGCAAGCCACAAATTGCTGCATTACCACCACCAGCTGATGTGGAGTCTGTATTTTCACACCAAAACACCAGCAGACTATTTGTAGTATAAGCACATGCGCTTTAAGCGGTAATACCGGTGGGCCAGCTCTAATAGTCAATTGGTATGGCTTCGCGGTCCAAATATAATTACATTGCAGGCCAAATTTGGCTCACGGGCCAGAGTTTGGCACCTATGCTATAACACATGTCATAACACACAGTATGATCCACTAAGCAGATAATAAACACAACTATTAGTGTGTTTAAAAAAAATCAAATCAGACTCTTGTTTACACATTTAAGGGCCTATTTATCCGTAATGTTAATATAGTTGCTGAGGGCTTGCACTTTGGCCAACCGACTGTAAATGTCTGGACATGCTGAGGAGACAATGGATGGTCCCCTGGGTGATTGGCTCCTCCCAGACCTGGATTAGAATATCGTGAATCTCCTGACACTCCCAGAGGTGCCTGATCGGATTCAGGAATGGGGGATTGGGCAGCCAATCGATAGCATTACTGCCTTCATCCTCCATTAATGGCTGATGACATGAACCTGGTCATTGTCAGTCACCCCTGTCACATCTGTCACATGCACACAATGTGAACCCGCTCTCATCCCAGCAGAGCACCACACACAGTGGTGAGTCTGGTTTTCTTCAGCGAACACCAATGAGGTTGCATAAAGCCACACAATTGGACTTTTGAGCCCTCATGCCATGTAGAACCATGCACACAACCTGTGTGACGCCTTTAGAGCTCTAACAGCGCTTCTCGTGTTCCTATTGATATAAAGGAGCAGACAGGAGTCCTGCTGCTGGGTTCTTACCCTGCTATGGTCCATGTACAGCAGAACTCTACCCTGGTACCTCCTGTACATTTATGACACTGTGTTGGGAGACACAGAGAACCTTCTGCCCTGCAGGAGCTGCAGCTTCTGATCAGGTTTTGTGGGTTGCAGAAACCTCATGCTACCACCAGTGAGGAGGTTTCTGGGGGTGTGTGAATGCCAAACTAAACAAGAATCAGCAGAAAAGATCATAAAAGGATGAGGAGATGGAACTGGCCTGGTTCTATTCCTTAATGTGGGTTTTGCCTTCTGTACAACAGCAGAGTAGCCTAATTTACAATCATTCTGATTCCTGGACAGTTTAATATTTATTTCTTTGTATAATGACTAAACGACAGCCATGTGAAGATATATGATTCTTTTGTACAGGAAATTAAGTAAAGAAAATTAAAGAAAATAAATGAATACAATATTAAACAAAGTGAACAAAATATTACACACACAAACACACACACGCATGCACGCACAGTTGCAGCCATCAATCCAGTTTTCATGGGATCAGCCACATGGTGAGTCCATGTCTGAGTCTCTTCAGAACCATTCAAACAGCTCAAGTTTGAACTGAATAAAAAAATCGGTCTTCTGTTATGCTGATAAAAACCCATTATCTTTCCTCTTTATTTCCCAAACTCAGCATAAATCTAAGGAAATTTGTCTGGTACTGTCAAAAAAAACTCTGGATAAAGACCCTTAAACCTCCTGTTTAGTTTCTCTTGTTGAAGTGCGGGGGGATGGATGTGTATCTGTGTGTCCTTTGTCTGTCTGCTTTGCTCTTGAGATGCTCGGCACGTTTTCTGCTGGTGTCGCAGTGGCGGGGTGGTGCTGTCATTCAAACCTCTGAGGCTTGTTGTTAGCTGGGAGAGTTTGTCCAGCAGCAGATCCCCAGCCTGCCTTTGTCCCCAGTCTCACTCACTCGTCTCTCT